>NW_027466177.1:455000-640000 GCF_046127955.1 Nelusetta ayraudi | reverse complement strand
GACAAGCACAAATCGGGTTAGGCGTCGATTTCTCTCTGTCCCTCTCTCTCTCTTTTCCTCTCCTCTTTTTTCCCCCAAAGCACTCCTGCCGCTCGTTCCTCCGACACGTTCCATGCAAAGACAGCGGGGGCATCGCTTCGACAGGTGCGTTGACCCTCCCGGTTCTTGGAAAGAGGAAAGCGGCGCCAATCTGGACTCTCTCTGACCTCAACCTGTGTTTCTCAGGCCTCGATAAACTTCGTCTCTGTGGCTTTTGTCCAGAGGAGGCCGGACGAGCGGCGAGGAATATTCAGGCATGCATGTGTTGAATGGAGCTTGAATTTAACTCCTGCGTTTGCGCCGTGCGGTTCTGACGTAGTTGCCGCCGTGCTGTACGGCGAACGAGCCGTCTCGGGCAGAGGCGGGGTGGAGGATCGGCTGAATGCGACTGATTAGCCGCCACACGGGACACACTCTCTCTCTCTCTCTCCCAGAGGTGGCGTTACTGTGATTGTCCTCCTCCTTTCAAGGACACAAAGGAAATCAGCTTTTTTTTCCCCCTTCCCACGTCACACCTCTTATGAAAACGCTCCGCTTCCTCCTCTCTGTTACCTCGGCCTGCGGTGCCGTCATCCATCCTCTTTCCTTCCTTTCGTTTCCTCGCCGAGGGAGATTTGTTGCGGGGGAATGCCCCCTCCTCTCCCTCCCTCACGCACTTGACTTGAAGTGTCGGCGGACGGCGATAGGCATCATGCAAAAACGTGGACCGAGCGCGGCCCCATGCAAAAGCTGCGACGCCTACGGTCGGCTTTCATTCCTAACGGAGGAAGCGACGTCGAGAGGGAAAATTATTGCTTTTTTGCACGGAGTCGAGCCGCAGGAACGAGGCCGTGCTTTGCACTAAACCGTGACGGGCACATCTGGCTCCTGGCTACTGCGATGACCGCTCGGTTACAGACAGTCGGCGCGATCGGCGTCCTACCGTACCTTGACGGGGCCGTCCACCGGGTCCAGTCCTTGCTCCGACAGCTGTTTCAAGGCACTTAGAGCAGCCTGAGAAAGAGAGGGAACAACAGATGGTTGAGTGACCGAGGAGAGGGAAGGGGAGGGGAGGGGAGGGCTGGGGAGGGGAGGGGAGGGAAGGGAGATTGGGTGGGAGGAGAGTGAGTGTCACCCTTCAGCTGCTTTTCAAATAACACTTAACTCTGGGAAACCCGATGCCAGCAGGACACTTTCCCCCGGGCTCTGTTGTCTTTGGCTCCCCTCCACTGGCTGTTTATCTAGTCTCATTGGGCTAACGTTTCCACTTTCTGTTTTGGCTGTGCCGCGTTTTTCCTACGTCAGATGGAGCGGCGGGACCTCCGAAAATCACGCCGAGCGAAGCCATCGGCAAACACCGGCGGCTCCCGAGTGCAAACAACAACAGCTCGAGGAAAGAAAAAAAAAAGAAAGCAAAATCACCCCGGACGGCAGAGGAGCAGCTTTGCATGACCGATTATCCAACAGACCCTGTAGATTTGCAGAAGCGAAAAGAAGCAAATCTGTTCAAAGCCTCCTTGCAGAAAAACCTTCTACATGTTTATGGAGGGATATCACAATAAATGCCTGGCATTGGAGGATGATACCAACCTGGGAGCAGTGTTGCTGGGATTACTCCATAAAAGTAATGCAACTACTGATTACTCCTTAATAAAGTAATCTAATTACTTCTTTGGCTACTTTATTTCATAAGTAATCAATTACTAATTACTTTTGTTAAAAAAAAAAGATAAAGCAACAATTGCTCAGTGCTCAGTGAATGAACTTTATTTAAGTGCAAATTTTGCAATTCCAAATATTGCCTCGGTCCTCTTAACATGAATGAATGTTTGCTCTCTGAACACAAACTGCACTTTCACAGAACAAACCCATGCACAGCACTGGTGCCTTTTGCACAGACCATGTTGTTAAAATAATTAGAAGATTTCGGAAAAGTAACAAAATCGTTACTTAACAAAGTAATAATGATAAAATTACCAGTATTGCCACGGTAATCCCGTTACATTACTCGTGGATTAGTGGATTATTTAGTAATAGATTACTCGCCAACACTGCCTGGGCAACGTATGAAAGCCCTTTGTGATGTCACAAACACACACACACACACACACACACACACACACACACACACACACACACACACACGCTATACAATAAAAGAATACTGTTAGAAGGTGTTTCCAGAGGGACCTTTCAGAGACCAGAAATGATTGCTGCACTATCAAGGAAACCTTTTTCCACGCCATTATGAAAGCTTGTATATTCCAGTGTGGTGCCCCAGTTTCATTTCCTTCCCACACATCCCCTGCTGGACTATGTGCCAGCTCGAGGAGCTGGGTCGGAGACACGAGGCGGCTGCAGCCCCCCCCCCCCACCCCCTCTATCATAATATATGCAACATGTGAGCGAGTGCACAGGGGTGCACAGGAGACAGACACGTGTTCCATCCACTGGGAGCCGGGGGATAAATGAAATAAAGTGGAGTGGTCCCTTCAGTCAAGGGCTCTTGACACGTGTGTGTGTGTTAACGTAATGCCGTTGCCAAACAATCTAAGTCACGGCCACGTGTGGACCTCAAGACGTGCCGAAGGCTCCTTTCTTTTTACACCCAAGTCGCCGATTCACTGCCAATTTAAAAATGAAAAAAACTTGCTAGGTGGTTTCTGCACTGCAATCGGAGCCAGCAGCTGCAGCAAAACTTCACAGGGGAAGATAATGATTTTGGTTTGTTGTGCATTTTTCTACTGTGTTAATATTATACACTTATCAACTGACCTTTCATACAAAACCTAGTAAAAGCCCTTTTAACTAGTTAGTTTGGAAGGCATAGCCTTCCAAATGTCTACCAAACTACAAAAAGAAACCTCAAGTCAGTGTTACATCACCTTCTCCATTTCGACTCATTTGATACCCTTCTGGAACCGCAGTGGATCCTTCTCACTCCATCACCGGTGGAGATAAGGAACCCGCAGCTCCGCTCAGCAGATGAGTGAGATGTGACGACTGGCTGCATTTACTTCATTACGCAGCCCACCAACGTCCGTCCCCTACTCTATTTTCATTAGCCGTATCGGCGGCGTAGTGCCGACAAATTAAATCCCGCCGGTATTTATCTGGCTCTCTGCGACAGGCAACCTATGAGAATAGCAATCTGCGTTTAGGTTCCCCCGTGCACCGACTAGGGGAACATTAATCACGGTCTAATTGCGCGAACGTATGAATCCTGTGGCGCGGTGTATCGACGAGGTCCCCGTGGAATGCGACGCGCGGAAGAGGATGTTAAACACCATTATCTGTGCCTGCACCCACCAAACATTTTCAAAGCGCTCACCTTGAGATTATGAGTAACATAAACCAGGAATCAGAATTTACGGCCGACAGGTGCAAGGGTCAAAATCTGGTTTGAATCCATCAAATTGAGAAAAGAACCAAACAAAAAAAAAAGAAAAAAAAAAAGAAAACGGGAAATCTAGATCTCAGCAGTCCTGAAACTTGTGCAACAATATGGTAGGCACGGTTTAAAAACTGATACTCTTGGGTTATTACTTAAGCCCTGTCTCCCGAGAGCCAGAAATCAACTGGATCCCTTCCAAGTCTGTAATGGAAAATTTATGGCGCAATGTGTGTTTTTTTTTTCCCTTTCCCCCTTCGCGAAGCTCTGACAGCCAGTGAGATTTAGGGCTTGAATGTACTTGCAGAGATTTAAGGTGATAACCCTGTAGAACATGACAGCTGTAGGAATGTTTTTACAATTATACAGTAAATATGCGTAAATCAAACCAAGGGGACCCCTTTGCTATAGCTGCTTGAAACACACACACACATATATATATATATATGTATGTATATATATATATATATATATATATATATATATATATATGTAAGGTACCCACCGCCGGTGACCAGGAGCGTCCGCACACACTGAGGGGGGAAAAAGTAATTAAGATAAGGAGGAAACTCAAGTCGCCGAGATGAATCTGGGACACATGATCAGGTAACGCCTGGTGATTAACGGGGAGGTGGGGGATCAATCTATGTTTCCTCAGTCACCAATAAATCGCAATCACTACCGGCTTCCAAACGATTATCCCCTTGTTTGTTGTATTTCACTGGTTTTTGGGACATTGCTCTCCCTGAGTAAATAGCCGAAGCCCATCTGTTGGAGGCTGGAGGGGGTGGAGGTGGCGCTGAGTGGAGATAAACAGCCATAAATCAGCGGCCTTGACGGTGGCAGCGCTGCTGATATACGACAGGCAGGCATGGGCCAGTCAATAGCCGGGGCGCAGCAGCTCGGTGAAGGACACCGGGCCCTAGGAAAATACTGGCATATCTCCGGGAATGGCAGCGGTCAGTGAAATCATTATTTTCCTAATGAGATAAGACGGGCCGTCGGTGGAGGTAGCCGCTCCGCTGACGCGTCAACAGCGGAGGAGTGTGTTTAGTCTGAGGCCGCGACACGCAAGGTGTTGCTTTTCCATCTCTGTCACGGAACAAAGAGAAGGGGAAGGAGACAGAGTGAAGGGAGGAGGCCGAGACGTTAACAAATAGGGGGTAAAAAAAAAACCCAAAAGGATTTTTGAAGGTGCGCTTGGGAGCTACACAAAGTGGTTGATCAGAAGTGTGGCAAATTTGTGTACGTTTTGTATTAAGTAACAGCAATGCTGGAGAACACAGACCTCGTTTTCCAAGTTACTATCCTTTCCTTTTTTCAATCCTGGCAGCGGCATCATCAAGAAAGATAAGCACACTTGCAACATGATGCACAAGGGCAAATCCCAGGCATTTTTCTTGACTGAGGCTGAAACGTGTGGGCTTGAACCCGCACGTTTTAAACTTCTTCTTTATGAGACAGCCATTTAAAATAAAGCCTTTTTATATTCAAAGAAGAGTGCCTTGTATTTCCCACCAAAGAGCGTCTTTGTCATCTTATGAGCAGTCTGGACTTTCTTTAAACAATTCTTTTGATTGTGCACAGCAAATGAACTGCAATGCTGACGCGAGCGTTATGGAAGTAGTTGTAACACTTCAATTTAATGTAGTTTTTCACATCTTTGTGGGCTAACTTTTAGAGAGCGTCCCGCGACCTTCTAACTTGCCATGAAAGAAGGGAAGCTGTCACCCTTATCCATCCCTGTTTTCCCATATTCTGTCCTTGGCCCAACTTCAGGAAACAAAATAGCAATCACCATCAATCCCTAGCTGGGGTCGAACCTTAAGCGCCCCAGAGCCGGGTCACAAATGGATGCATTCATCCATCTGCCTACTTGTCCCTGGTTCAAAGGCTCGGACGGCCGGCGGTCAAACGTGATGCCGTCTGAGGAAGGAGCGCGACTGCGGCCGAGCTCCTGATGTGGAGTGTGACAAGGGCGGCTCATTTTTCTGCGCCTGCTGCGCTCCTAATGGTTTCTCCAACAGAGACTTCGCCTCTGTCAGTGGCTTGTCCAAACAAAAGACTCGGTCCCGCAGGAGTCGCCGACGTCGACCCGATGATCTTGATGGATCAACGGATCACGCCGTCCCAACAAATCACACCCTCGCCGTCAGCTCTCACTGATGGACTGGTGGATTCCGGAGGGTTGGGTGGCAACTGGGATGTTATCATGGACAGGGAAGATTATTGAGAGTGTGCAAAAGAAAGAAGGGTGAGGGACAGCGGACAATGAGGCTTGACAAGGGAGAGAAAAAAAAAAGAACCAAGTAATTCTAATACATGCACCAAGGCAAAGGAAAGAGCAACATTAGGGGAGGGGAGTCTTCAAAGAGCTCAGACTCGTCCTAATGAGGCAGGGACCACCAACATTCACCTTCATTCCCCACCTCTCCTCCACCTCTGAATCTTCATGGTGCCAGAGGGAAGGAGGACGAGATCCTTGCTTGCATGTTCTCCTGTTTTATCATCAGATCAGATGCTGCCTCGGCGCTCTGCAGGAGGCCAGATGAAAGCGCGGACGCAAGCTTGAAAGGCTTAACCCAATGACCCAGTCTCAGGGGTACAGTGTGGCAATCACACCACCCAATCCATTCCCTCTTCTAGGATCTGCGAAGTCTGGTTAGACAACTGGGAAAAAGACCCTACTTCACTGTCTTAGATCAAATTAAAAAATAAATACATCGACGATTCAGTTTGAACACCCTGTGCTTGTTCAGTCAGATTTTCTCGCATGGATTATACAGACATGGCCTTTGTTGTGCGAGTGAATTTCTATGAGCTGCTGCAAACATTCAACAACATGTGTCTTACTGGCAGGGAGTGAACCCACACAGCATTTACAGGAACAAGGATAGAAATACTTTCCCTTTTCTTTAAACTATGCCTCTGATATACCAAAAAAAAAAAAAAAAAAAAATCCAAAGCACTGTTTCAAAACCATTCCATAAGGGTCTCCTCATAGCAAAGACAATGCGCTGGGTGGATAAGCTGTAATTCAAACCGCCTGTTTTTGTTTCCCCCGCTGAACAGGCACCTTTCTTATTCAGCAATGACATGACGGCTGACTTAATAAAGCCAAAAGAGTGTGTCAAAGCCAGTGTCTGGTTCCTATCTACCGCGAGGCGGGGGACCGTGAAGAGGGTGCAGGACGGCCTCTGATGAGGATGATCTGAGGACCTTCCACTAGACTAAACAATGACCCAGAGTGGATTTCAAACAGGGCGTTTTACAGGGAGGATCTGGGAAGTAGGAAAAATGAGTGCCCTGTTGTCAGGAGTTCTGAGGCTGGATATATTGTTCTAAAGAGGGCTTGTTCTGTTTTCAAAAGGCCACATAAAACCTTGACAGTGCTCCCTCTTTTTTTTACGCTCACTCCCCAAAGCGCACAGAAATATGAGATACCGGCGAGAAGAAAACCCCGGGCATCTTTTTTTTATCCTGTGTTAACCCTGCCGACCACTGCAGTGCCACATCCCATCTTTTCCCCGATCGCCAAATTCTTTCAAACATTATCTCTTCCAGATTTTTATTTTTCCGCTCTGCAATCGACTCTTAAGTGACTACTCATCTCTTGGCTGGGAGTTTTCCCACCCCCAAATTCTTCTATTTTCCCTCTGCCCACATCAAAAACCTGGACGGGGATCACTGGAACATTCCCGGCGAGCTCATGGAGAACACCTGTGTGTGCCTGGGCGCTGGCTGGCAGCGTGAGCCACTATTTGTTAATACAGTGCAATGTGTACATGTATCCTCGGGTAACTACAGAGGGAGCGCATTCAGATCTCCTCGCTGACTACCTTCCTCACTCTCTCTCCAGTTTTCACATCCTTCACCACATGAGAGGGGCTGATAAAAGAGGCTGTGTGCGCTTGGCGTTGGCCGAGGCGAAGCCCACCACGCCGACACTTCCCGGCCGAGGCTCGCTTCTTCAGAAACAGAGCGGCAGCAGAGAATGTTGCACGGCTTAATAAACCTCCCGGGAGGAACCTGTTTGATTTCAGCAAACTTCTCAGACATGTGCGCATGCCGCCACGTCCGTGGCGATCGGAATTCATCCGGCCGGCCGGCCGGTGCGGGTATTCTGCCGTGTGTCTGCCATGCCTCGGATGACTAGCGAAGGCCGGCAAGAGCCGCGGGGCTCCCTAGGGGAGCCAACCTTCGCTGACATGGGAAGCCATAAATAAGGGCCCAGGGCGAAGCACCATGTCATGCGTCATTTGGGCCGGAGAGACCTGCTTTATCCCCCCCTCCCCCCGACCCCCTCCATTCCGTCAATGAGCTGCCGAGGATGGCACCACCTAGGGCGTAATCCAAAACATATGGGCGGAGGGTGAGGGGTAGAAGCCCCTCGGCATACCTTACCCCTGCCTTGTCAGCGAAGCCTCCTGGAGACAAAGCAGGCCCGCGAGCCTCTGCGATAACATTGTGTAAGCACGCCAGGAATCGAACTTGGCCAAGAAAGTGTCACCCGCGGTGAGATCCACTTGTGGCATATTCGTCAAGTGGAACAAGAATGTGTATGTAATGCAATTCAAGCGGTGCATCATGCCACAGCATGCTGTACTTTCACTGAAAACTTGAGTGAGCTGGTATCTGTCACTCTAGGAGTGACCATGGACCTGAGTACCTTGCTGGCGACCTTTATTCCAGTTGTGATCACATCCACAATGTGGTTTTTAACTTGCGATGGTTTCTAGTTATTCTGACTCAGTCATTTGCACCCCGACATTCCAACATATTCGGTTAATGAGAAGACAAAAATCAGCTCCTCATCATGGTCGTCATCATGCTTTAGCTGACCCCTTGCTTGGCAGTCATACAAAGGAAACTATGTTAACATGTACAATATCTTACACCGCCTAGCAGGGGCATGACTGAAAGTGTTTCTCATACTATGACTGGGAAGGTCACGAAGAAACCGCTGACGCATCTTCATTGAGAAAGAGAATTTGCCACAGGGAAGAAGTGACGCAGAGAGGCATCGCCTAACCTTTGCTATATATATCCTATTCAAAGAATGCCGATGAATCACTTTCTAAATAAAGCCCGATAAGAAGCGGGGCATGAAGATTTAATGAGAAGGGAGTAGTGACTGAGAAGATATTGTGCATGGGGAGAAAAACAGCCTGGGGACCAGTCACTGGATAACATGACTTCTGACTAAGTTAAAATTGCTCTTGAAATCCCACAGACGGTAGTGAAACACCGTCTGGACTGCTTTGTGACTCATCCAGTGGGCCGAAAGGTATTTCATTCATAATTGATGCCGTGCTTGTTTATGTGTGGAAAAAAAACAAACATGCCTCACTAAGCAGGCTGCGCCGCTATCATCCCAAGAACTTGAGATGCTGCAAAAATGAGGAATGTCTCAGAAATGTCCAAATCTCGATGTAGCAGAGTCAATGACCTGGCTGGGAAACACCCTTCTGACGCCGCTTGAGTCATGGGTTTCGGGTGAATTCTGTGGAGAAGTGCTGCATTATCGGATCTCCAGCTGCAATCCACCTTGACGGTAAGAGAGGGAGGAATGAAACTTCTATAACTGTAAAGAAGAACTCTGCTTGAGCCCACGCACCAACTGCTGCTTGAATTAGACATACATGGTCGTTTTTGGATTTCGGCGCAGGCTGGCGGTCGATGATGGACGACTTCTCTTCCTTTTTTTTTTGTAGCGCACCAGTTATAGGAGAAGGATAAGAGAGACGCTCAGATCCAGACCCTTGAAAGGTTTAAAACAATGCCAATAGAACCGGGCTCACTGTGGCAGTCCAACAGCTGCACAGTGTAATGTTTTTGTTCTGGGCAGAGCGGTGCTCTGCTGGGCAGAGGCCTCCGGTAACAGGACACGCAGTCGGGCGGCGTTTTACACCTTCTTCCTTGTGTCTCCGTTTTCCTGCAGCTCCCTCAGCTCCTATCTCCACCGACGTTTAATCACTCTGTTCACACGAGGGACATGCCTGTAAAACCTGTTGCAGTGTTTTATAATTTGTTATGGATTCCCACAAGACTTGTGACTGTTTCTCATTATCCATGCTCACTTGGCTTATGAGATGTGGAGGGAGATGTGGATATATATATATATATATATATGTATATTTTGTCCCACGGAATGCCGCTCGTTGCTCGACGGTGAAGCATGGGAGCCTCTCGAGTGTTTTGCAAAACGGCTACGCCGTCTCCGGGGCAACGGGCGGCGTGAATCGTTTTCCGAGGGATGACGTGCAAGGTACGCTCGGCGGAAAGAATAAATTCCACGAGATGCATAGATAGACAGATACATAGATACTGCGGTAAATTGAATTTCAGAACACGCGGCGAAAAAAAATCACTACGTATTAAAGTTTAATGGCGACCAGCAGAGAAGACTTCCCACAGGCTTCAGCCCTGCAGTTTAAGATGCTCTGTGGAAACAGCTGCGCGGCCCTGAAGTGGGTGACAACCATTAGCCGCTTCTCTTAAAAGTCCAACTTCAAGAGCATTCTTGCTTCAGCCACCTGCCGGATTGTGGTTCGTTCTGCTCCAGTGACGGTGCTCGTTGTTGTTTTTTGGATCACTTTAACCAGAGTGATTACTCCTCATCAAAAAAACAGGGCCGCTGGCCACCACGATGTGATAATGGGGGCGCTCACGAGAGGGCCTGAAGACATTAAAGCAGGGGTGGGCAAACTTTTGGAATTGTGGCCGAAGCAGGAGCAGATGGATGGAGTGTTTTGGTGACCCACCTCATAGGAGGATAAAATATATCATGGGATGTGTAGAAAACATGTGGTTGAATGTCAATTGAAAAATGAACAAGTTATAACAAAATATTGTTTTTTGAAGCCCTATGGTATTGAGCTCTTTATTGAAATCACTATTAAAACACGGGAAAAAATGGATGAAACACAGCTATTTAATGACTGACTTACTATTAATATCATTTCTTCAAGTTCGGCCGGATGTACCCTGAAAAAGCAAAGTCTGGTTCGTTCCATTCCGATCCCTGAACCCATGTGATAGCACGAAATCATGGCTTAGCCCGTTTACAGCCAACGGCCAGAAGACTTTATCTTAACAACAGGAACCAACTGGGTGAAAAAAAAAAAAAAATATCGGACGTGATAAACAAAGATAAACATTGACTGGCGAGGCAGAAAAAAACAGCATGTCACGAACAAGAGAAAAATAAGGAGGAAAATGCAAAAAAAAAAAAAAAAAAAAAAAACCCAAATGGCCACGTCTGAGTGAGGTGACTGGAAGTGATTCACGAATCAAAACACGGTTGCTGTGGCTTTCACTCGCATAACGGAGAGGCTCCAACCCATTAGCTGTCAGCGAAGCTACGATTTTTGCCGCGATAGGAGAGCGAGCACTTAATCCACTGCTGGCTGTGCTTTATGCTCCTTTTTCCCTTTTTTTTTTTTTTTTTTTTTTTTTACGAGCTGCCTCACACATTTTTACGGCACGGCCAACAGACAGTAAACACCACGGAGGTGCTGCGCTTTAACGCGTGATTAAGACACAGCTAATTACACTGTGGACAGTAAAACCGTGAGGGCGATCATAAAAAAAAAAAAAAAAAAAAAAAGGGAGGAAAAAAAGGGAGCAGCGAGAGGCTTGAAGGAGGGATCGGGAAAGGAAAACAGAGGCGAGCGTGCGGCGCAAACACCGCCGGCCACCGCTGAGCGTCTGAGCCGGGATTTGCCGATTCCGCCGCCTCGCCGGGGAGAAAATGAATGCGGCAGGAAAAAGAAAAGGCTTCAAGTCACGACTCCTCAAGGTCTGCCGTCTATTCATCCATCCATCCTCCCCGCCGTGTCCTCCTTTGCATCGGTTAGTTTCACGCGGACGGAGGTCAGCGTACTGATGAGGGACCTCGTGGCCTTGTGCGCCTCTGGCAAACAACCCTTCACTCCCTGCGCTCTTATAAATCAAGCATCGGGAGAGGCGGCCTTCCCATTTCCCAGACGTGTTGGGCCTTATCCCCGAAAAAGAAAAACACAAAATCCATACTCGCCGACGGTGTTGCAAAATAACATCACGGGTGCGCAACTGCATGCGAACGCTGCCCGGCGATGTCAAGTGTGTGCTAAACGAGGAGGTAGTAACATCGGAGCATGAGGCTGTCAAATCAAAAGTCTGAAAACTAAACTAAACTGCAAAAGGAAAATGAATGCTGCATTGAACGTGTTTTTCTCTGCTGCATAATTACATACATCTTGCTCATATTTCTGAGGTCTTCAGGATGTATCTTCAATGTAGTAAGTACTAAAGATAGAGAAAAACCATTGCAATAGATAGCCAAACTTTTGACCGGTAGCGTATGCTCAAAAAATAAAATCTTCCATCATTGACGCAAACGGTGAGTTTGCTTTAACGCAAAGGCTGCTGAAAATCCCAACTCTGGGGATGAACTTTCCCAAAACCTCCCTGTTTATGGTGACCTAAAGATGGCCTGCAGATGACCAGGCTGCAGGTCCAAACCGTGCAGAAAGAGCTATGTCTGTAAAAATACCCAGGTACATGGGGAACAAGGGTTTAAAGGCTCCTAAAACTCCATGTTAACTCACTGGGCACGAGGGAGGCGTGTTGTGGTGGGGTGGAACATGAGTGCAAGACTGTTCAAAAAAAAGAAAAAAAAAAAGAAAAGAAAAAAGGAATGGAGTTGGTCTGAGAGGGAAGAAGGGGGGAAATTAGGAATCGGGAAAATGCCCCAAAGGAAGAGGGGGAGCTCTAAAACAAACGTTTATTTAGTAACTATGCAGCATGAGGCCTCTCACTTGAAAGAATGCACAATAAATCAAACCATTTGGAGGGGAGTCGCGACAGCATCATTCGCAAAACATAATTTGCGCGCGACGCGGGCACATGTGAAACCCAGCGGGGACAGAGCGGCTCTCGCGGCTTCGCAGGAACGCGCAGATGTGCAATCAAAACAGTCAACGACGATTATGCGAAGGGACAAACATGCTCGGGAATAATGACATTCATACGCTCTGATGGGGGAGTCGTCCAACACTTTGATGAGTCACCAGTGGACTTACGAGACCTTCTTGATTTTAGGCACTGGACAACTCTGTGGATATCCAGTCAGAAGGGATTACATGATCCAGTGTCCAATTAAAACAACTGGTGCATTTATGAGAGTGGGACAGAAAGATGTCCACCACCGTTACCGTAACTTTAAGCCATGTTATTTGAATCTGTATTATAGAAACTAGTGTTGTCACGATACTGGATTTCAGACTTAAATAGTACGATATGCTGAAAAATCTGATTTCCTGATACCAGCAACCGCAGGGTGTGCATCGGTATATCAATACTATGGAAAAGCCATATTGAACCGTTTTTAGTTTTCAATATCAATATTGAATTGATATATCAGTATTTTTTACTAATAGGAACTGACAAAAAGCCTTTCACAGGGGAGTGGCGTGGGTGGGAGACAACGGGCTTTAACGTCACTGTTGGAAGCGGGTTTAAAAGAGGTAATTGATCATTTATTACATCATTTACAAGTCCGTAACACCCGCTTGGCACGCGTGGGGGGGCCGGCTTGTCATTCACCTTGCAAAACACAAGGTGTTACGTGGTGGTTACAGTCACGCGGCAGTGACGCTTTGCATTTCAGAGTGGCGGGAACCCAAGTGAGGGCCTTTTTCTCAGCTGTGCCACGGCTTAACGGGGGAGCGGGGGGAGAAAGAAGTATTTCTTCGCGCCAGGTTTAGGCGACGACAGTTTGCGGTTCGTTTAATCCTCCCTTTATTTCCACCAAATGCAAAGAGGCGGCGCTGAATAACTCGCAATGCGAAACAAGCGGGCGAGCTGTCACTGCCGGCTTTATTTACGGAGGAGATCGCCGACAGAAGGAGAGGACAGGCAACGCAAACTGTTTGCGTTACACGGCAGGAGTGTGCGCGACGCCTTCGTCGCGAGCGACCCACCCCCACTCCTGTTTGTTTGGAGAGTTTCAAAATGTCTGCTTAAGGCCTGAGAATGCGTTAACATCAAGATGAGAGGAGAGTGGTGGTGGTGGTGGTGGTGGTGGTGGAGGAGGAGGAGGAGGAGGTGGTGGTGGCGGTGGGGAGGCTCAGACAGACAGGAAAACATTCCCCGGTCGCCACGCTCATCTCCATAACTCAGCGTGCAGCCTGCAGAGCGCTGATCCCCCCCGTGGGACGCCAACAACACGGCTCCCACCGCTGCAAGTGTCGTTAACTGCCGAGCGAACAGTAAGAAACGCTCAGGCCCGCCTCCATAACTCAGGGCCGCCATCGGGGCTCAAAATAAATCACTTCTTTTAATTCTGGCAGACTAGGAAAGTCCTTATCTTGCAAGTCATTCTGATATCAAAGGCTATGTTTACACGTGCAAATTTCTCCAATCCGATCTAAACCTTGGTTTATCGTAAATTCCAAATGCACTATTTACATGGACGCTAAATGATAATCCAATCATTACGTGCGTATACATGCACGAATCAGAATAAATCCTTTGGGCATGCGCAGAGTCTTTGTTAACGGACCGGATCGGATCAGAATGAAAAATGTTCTTCCTCCAAGGTGGGGCGTGACAGAGAAAGTTTGAGAGCCACTGTATTAGAGTGATCACACACTATGATAAGAAACAATACAAGGTTTGTTATGAGATCTACGACTTTAGCGCCAAACTATGGACCAATTTGAAATGCTCCATAAATCACTCTGGTCGTCAATAGAAGGACAAGGCTGCGAGCGGCAAAACCTCGCTTTCCGCTTCGTTCAAGGCCTCTCTCTGGGCCAAAGCAACCGGCCAGAAGGAGAGGCAGCGGAAGATCTCCGAGAATGGCTGAAATGGCGTTTTTCTGTAGCTTGCGAGCTCGCACACAGACAAACAGCGGCAGCCGCGGGACCGTCAGCGGCGGAGGACCCAGGTGGTTAGAAGTTTGCAGCGGCCACGTCAATGGAAGATGTTGAGCATGCTCAAATTAATTGTTTTTTTAGTCTTTCGGTGTGTGTTTGTGTGCGTGTGTGGCCGCTCGACACAAACCGCCAGGGCCAGAGGGGACGCTGGAAAGACCCGCACCAGCCTCGACTCCGGTCGGAACCACGACGACGGCCGGGTAAATATTGACTGGAAACCACAGAGGAATTAATGCTGAGGTCTTCGCTGTAAATCATCTACCTGCCACCCACCTGAACAGTTTATTTTCCCTGATTGAGGACCTACACGGACACAGTGACGCTGCGTCTCGTCCCCGGCCGTGTTTCCGCCTCCACTTTTGGTCTGCGGTCCTTTGTGGTTGTTTTTTTTCCATTTCTTTTTTATCCCCCTTTCCATCCAGCTCCTTACGATGGTTCTGAATGAGCTGCAGATGCGTCGCATCCAAACCTATACGGCCAAACAATGGGGCGAGCCTCAGAAAATAAACAACTGCTCACTGCAGCGCCGGTTGTGTATTGGCACGTCACAAAACGTGGGCGATGGCGAAGTGGGTTTTTTTTTTTTTTTTTTGGGGGGGGGGGCAGTAAAACAGTTTGCATAATGCTGATTATAAAACAAAGGCTGATGTGCTAACCTTCGTGAGGCGATAAAACAACAACAACAAAAAAAAACCTTGGCGTCAAAAAAAGAAGAAGAAGAAGAAGGTGGTGTTCTTCCCCAGGTGGCATTTCTCACACGTTGCGAGTCGCTGGTGGCAAAACGCGAGGAGATAGAAGATTAAATATGCGGCCGTTATCTTCGGGACCTTTTCAGCGAGGCGGATTATCACTCAGTATCAAATGGCATTACGTTAATGAGCCGGGATGCTGCAGAGGGCAGGCCCACCTTGTCGGCTGCCACACGGATGGGCTTGCGATGAGTGAGGAGAAGGTGTGACTTGATTTCTTTTTTTTTTTCAGGGGATCTTTATGCAGGACACATTTGTGTGTGTGTGTGTGTGTGTGTGTGTGTGTGTGTCGGGGGGGGGGGGGGGGGGGAATCACAGCCCACCGGGGTGCAAGCCTGCACTTTCAAAGCCACTGCCAAAACAACTTGTTGCTCTTAGCATGAAGGCGATAATGAATGTAACACGTTGGGCAGTCTTAAAGCGATCAGCCGAGTCTGACAGGTCTGCTAAGGGATAAAGAAAAAAAAGAAAAAAGGCAGCGGCGGGGAGGAAGAAAACCGCTTGGCCATTTTCAAGGAGATGTGAGTGACGCTTCATTTTACTTTCAGTTTCAACCATCAAATAAACACAAAAAACAAACTAAGAGGGAGTATAAAACTATGATGCTCTGTGTGCCTACCTACACACACTATAAGTCTCTGGTCTGGTCCGGCGCATTGGCTCTTGCGTCGCGTAGAGTGACTTCACGGACGGTCAAAACCCATCGGTGTGTTTGGAGCTGTTCAGACTGAGACGCTTCTGTCCAAATGTGATTTGAAACGACGTCCCCTTTGAAGGTGGTTTCAATCCGTTTTGCAAAAATCAGATTTCATGTGATTTGTGACTGTTCAGACTACAAAAGAGCCATCCGGTTTCAATCCGGATGGGATAAAAATCGGATTTTGTCTGGCAGTCTGAACGCGGCTCTCGAACACATATCAACTGTCTGGAATGAAGACTTGGGCTTTAGTTGGACAAAAGAATATAATTCAGTTTTTGGATAATTAATGTTCATGTTGTTTTTTAGTGTGTTAAAATCATGCCTTTTGAACTTTGTAGCACCCAGAATAATGGAGTGTTCCTATGTCAGACAGTTAAAAGAAGATCGTGACAGTGTTCAGACAGGAGAGGATGAAATTATTATAAAACCAAGTTTTTGAAAGTTATGTAAGAATTCATTATGACCAGTAAATGTTTTGGCAAACTGGTTGGCGCGACGACTGCATGGGAAAGACTTTTGTTTTCGCCAGTTATTAAAGGCAGACTGATGGCTCATAATTCACAAATTGCGAGATTTAACAATACTTTTCAACAGCTCGGGGGAGGGGGTTGGGCAGGAAGCCGAGCAAGCTAAAAATCATTAAAATGCTTGAGAACGTAACTTCCTGAACAACATTCAAGTCAACTGGGGTAGGTGGGCCGCTGACTCACTCGGTTATTTAAAGCCCATCATCAAAGCTGTTGACGTTACGTAATTGGAAATGTAAGGAAAAATAACATCGCCGGGAAAATTGCGGCCCTCTTTTGTCCGACTCGCCCTTTGGGGAGCAATTTGCGCGAAGGCACCCCATTCCATCTGTGCAAACAACGGCGCAAAAGAATGAACGGCGCAGGACCACACAACCGTCCAACCGCTGAAGAGGACACACCTTCCGTCTCTTGCAGAAGAGCAAATTTCTTTTGCATGAGAAGAGCTAATCACTCCCAGGACAAGAAGAAAGAGAACTGCCGAGCTGGAGAACAACTGACTAAAAACATCCATATCTGCAATTACGCTAATAAAATACTAATGTAATATAGCCAAAAGCCACCATTTTCTCAGAAAATCAACCGGAGGCACATCGAGACAGCCGTTTCGCAAAGCACCACAACACATGGAGACACAATAATCTATTCACATTCGAGGCTGCATCACGAGGAGGAAATACTAAGTTGATGTAGAAAGGCAGCGTCTCGAGACCACAGGCCAGAAGTTGGAGGCTTGGTCACAAAAAGTTCTTTTAAATGATGAGCGGTTCCTGCTGCCCCACCCTGCCCCGCATGTTTTTCAGTGGAATTGGGAGTTTTATAATAATAATAATAATAAAAAAAAAAACCAAATTGCTGGAATAGTGGTCACTACTTTGTGGAATGAGGGAAAAAAAATGAGCAAGCGAGGAAGCCCCAAAAGAATCTGGCTCGATAACAACAGCAGCAATAAATCTCCCACATTTTAACACGCTCTGGAAAAATAAAATCTGCAAGTGAGCGTCTGACAGAGCCACATGACTACCACCCCCCCCCCCCTTTCTTAAATTGTTTGAACTGCGATATGGTCAAATTGCGCGGCCGTGTCAGCTCTCCAAAGACACTCAGGGCCACTTTGGGCCACTTGGAGTTTTCAGCGCGCCTACTAATGGGCAAGTTCATGTTTATTCTCCCGCCCGTCTCCCCCCCTAAAAAGTTCCCATCTCCCGTTTTCTAATTCCCAGTCGTCCTCATCCATCTCCCGCATCCCCGCGCAATCAATGTCTCCCCGCCGTCCCCTCTCCCTCTCCCGGATCATTCACCCAATCCTCCTCCTCCATCATTCTTTCACTGCGCTGCCCCTCTCGCCCGTCACACTCTAATCTCCGGGTCTGAAAGGTGTTTCCTGAGGAGCGCGCTGAGGAAGTCAGGCGGCTGTGATGGATCATCGCTGGACTCTGTCCCGGCTCGAGGGGAAGCTGCAGGGGTTGCGTGGCTCCGGTGGCGGGAGAGCTGGTGGGTGAGGTGGCACCAGCGAGGGAGAAGTGAGCTGCGTCTCGCCCCTTTTTAAGTGAGGTTGGAGGGAGGAATGTAAACAACAAATCGACTTGTGGTAATGAATTGAATTTTTTTTTTTTTACACAGGGTTTTTATTGTTGGCGTGGTGTACACCTGTACACCTAGAACAAGTTACTTTTAAACAACTTTTTTGTTTTTTTAAAAAAAGTTGAAACGTGACCCAGAAGTCAACTTAAAGTCAGTGGAGAAATATTGAGGGTGTTTTTACTGTTCTCTAATGTAAGAATGGGTCACATTGGACCCTCAACACTATTTAAGGGTTAAATAATGTGTTCCTTACACATTTTCCATTGTGAAATTTCGGTTCACATGAAAAATCACCGCTTATCAATTAATCATTAATCGATCGATTAGGTCAATCAACTGACGATTAATTAATTAATCGATCATTTGCATCCCTAGTAGGAGGTTTCGGTGGGCAAATTCTCCCCCAAATAAGTATACTAGAATTTAGAATTAAAAAGGACCTTTAAAACATCCCATTTCACTGAACAAAATATTTCCCCCCCCAAGTATTCACCATACAGTTTGTCACTGCTGCAATGTAGGCATAAGATTACATTACCTGCTAAACCAAGGGAGCATCTACACATTTTTCAAGGAAATACTCCCAGGGGTATTGACTCGGACTTGCTGAAAATATGCATTCCCGCTGCAACATTTCGGCTTTCAGGCCAGCAAAATGCTGCGACTGCCAGAAGTGGTTTTACCCCTTACTCCCACTGGACACCCCCCCCCCCTGTTTGTATAACCTCCGCCATCTTATGCCCTTGATTCCATCGTCTGTCACCCAGCGTCGTGACTTGTCGCTTCGTGGCTCAGTTTGGTGGGGCTGACGCCTCTGCGTTTCTGCTGCACGTCACGCGGTTCCCTCAAACACGTTCGCCGCGTTTGATTTTTCATTTTCCTGGTAGCGCACTTCCTCAGGTCGTTGCTGCTGGGCCGTGCGCGGCTTGCACTTAGTGAGGGAAACCTGCGTCGACACAAATTAGGCTTGAAGCCCTTTGTTTTCTCTTAACACGGCTATTTGAGGAAACGTCCAGGTGTTTGGTTACACAACACTGTCACATTAGGGGGAATCTCAGGGGGCAGATAAGGAGGTGGGAGAGGCGCTCGGACAGCTGGCCGCCTGGTTGGGTCCCAGTCCTGGGAGACCCCCCCCGAGAGGAATCCAGCCTTGGGTAACGTCTTTTGGCCCGGCTGGGAGTGAGAGACTTCAAACGCAGGACCTGTGCTCCCCCTCCTCCTGCCCCCACCCCCGCACCCTCTCCTCTGTTGTTCCCCTGAGCTCCGCGGGGGATCCTTGAAGACCCATTCCCAGAGACTCATCGCATCACGACTCCCAGCGTCGCTCCTCCGCTTCTCTTATTCGGGGGGGATCCTCCAGTCGACTCACAAAGGAAATGAAGGCCTGGGACGTGGCTTACATGCAAAGACGTGTAACTCCCACCGCCGGCCGTCGTCACCGCTTCATTACAGCCTCCCCCCCGTTTCCCCGTTTCCCTCCTCGGGCTGTGGCTACCAATGAATATGGATTACTTACACAAGCAGATAGCAAGAGCATGAAATTGGCACAAAATCAGTTTGAGATACCGCAGTGGGTAAACAAGAGTGGTGGGGGGGCATTCTAAAGGACAGGAGAGAAAGGACTGGCTTGGGTAAAGTGCGCCTCCTACAGCCCTGACCAGAAGGTGACATCATAACGTAGAGTAGTCGGGCGACCGAAACGCAAGTGGATGAAACGTGAATGTGATCACAGTGACCTTTTCCCGACAAAGAACGCTTTGGGCAAAGTTAGGAAAGCAAAAATAATGACTGCCAATAATATAACTCCTCAAGGAAAATGGCAGAATTCAAGACCATCGGCCATTAGTTAAATGTTCTGGTACAGCTGCGCCACTGCTGAGATGGACACTGAGGGAACAGAAAGTTTTTTCCACTTCCCTTCTTCCTCTGTTTGTTCTTCCTGACTGTTCATTTTACTAATTGCACTAAAGTGGCATGTAATTAATAACAGGCCTGTGGATTGAACCAAAAACTCTGCACCCACTCTGGTCACTGCAGCCGTTGCTGAATACTCCAAATACCAAAGAAGACGTTGCTCTGTGATGTGTGTTTTGCAATTCCGAACTGCAGTTTTTATCCACTTGGAAAAAAAAAGAAAAAAAAGAGCAAGTTGAATGCCTGGTTGTTGTGCCTTGTTTCTGCGGAACGGATAATGTCCCTTGACAGCATGGTTATATGTTATTTAAAACTGGGTCAGAGAGCGCGTGCAACAAAATAATGTTTTGGTCGAATCAAAGGACTGATGCCCATTAAGCGGCGAGCAAACACCAACTTGTCAGGTCTAAATTACAAACAAAGAAGAAAGTCGGGAGGGAAGACAAGCTGGATATCGGAGCGACTTGGCACCACTTATCATAAACATGTGCAGGAAAAATTACCCAAACAGTCGGCCTTTAATTACTTGGAAGCATGTCTCCCACACATTTTAATCCCGAGACACTGTGTTCAACACGTCATGTCAAATCAGCCCAAAATGCGATTTTGCTGCAGGAAACTCGAGCGGGCCACAGCTGACAATCTGGAATACATGACCCCCACCTTCCCTCCGCCGCCCCCCCCAACCCTACACACAGGGCCTAGGGGGTTGGCTCAGCTGAGGACATTACTGCACGCAAAGCGAACCCGGCCCCCGCGCGCGCAACACAACACACACGGCGGGCCCGGCGCACGCGCACGGACCTCGGTGGCGGACAACAGTCACCCTGTCATCTTCGATTGCGGGCCGCTCATGTTAGGCCAGCGACACCTCACACACAGCTCAGTGGGCCTCGGCCCCCCTGGTGCCACACTGCCGCCAGCCACAGGCTGCCAGAGAGTTACTTCAGCTCTGCAGAACAAACACAGAAATCTGTCTGCCCGAGACAGCGGAGGGGGAAAAACGTCTTAATATCGCCGTACTGCGGGGCTCTGCTTAGTTTTTTAGGGTTTTAAAAAAATTTTTTTTTTGCAATGGCGGAGGGCGGATTCAGCTGAGCAAACCTTGGGAGCCGGCGGCGGGGGCCTGAGGTGTTTTGATCACTGAGCAACAAGTAATCCAGGCGAAATGGCAAAAAGATCATCGTGATTATTGGCTCCGCAATGTATTTTTCAGGGTGGTTCATCCATCGGAGCAGGAGTTTTTCATTTTCCATGGCCGTGCATCAGAAACAACTGCACTTGTTTTCAGGCGATGCAGCACGACGAGAGAGATGCCCACTGAATAGGCCCTGCAGCTAAGCAAACAAAACATACAGATAAATACATAAAAAAAATGAAGCTCTTGAACATTTTGTGGAGACGAGGCGCTAATCAAACAAAATGTCGTCCACGCAGAGTTCACACTTTGACAAATTTCGGTGGCTGCGGGCAAACTGAGGCTAGCTCGGTAGCCCACGAGCTTCACATGTGTTTGGCAGATGGCAACGGTCAGAGACGAGCGCTCAGCTGAATATCTCACACACTCTCTCACACACACACACACACACACGCAGGCACGCAAGCACACACACACACACGGGTCCTTCCAGGAATGTCTGCACAAGGCCAAAGATTATAAGAAGCGGGCAATGTGCAGCATCTCCGTGTGTGGCCTCTTCATGTTGAGCATGCCTTGCTGATAAGGAGCTGGCCCTAATGAGCTGTACGATAGGACTTCCTTGTATGGCCCAGGATCATTAATGTTTACTGTATGGCGCGTGCTCAGGTTCGAGACAGGGAAAGAAGACGAGTGACTATTTCCTTTACCACATGAGCAAAATATAAGCCCTTCAAATGGAATCACTTGACTGACCTACGAACAAAAAACCGAGAGCCCTTTTCATTCCATGTCCGATTACGAGCTGCATTTCCATTGCCCCTAGAATTGCGCAAAACCTAAATATCGCAATAAAAAACTGATAAAGGAAACGGGTAAACTGGGATAAAAATCAATCTATCAAATATCGCTAAAAGGTTTTGACGCTCTCATGAGGTGGTTTTTCAGACGTATCGATATGGAGGTATATCGCAAAAGCGTCATGGAAACACTTTTTTCGCATTTACACGTCAGCGGACGTGACGTACGGGGGTCACGTGACCAGTTCCCTTCAAATAGCTGCTCCAAAACGCAAAATGTCTTGCGCCTCCACCCTCCTCAAAGTTTGGTCTCGCCGGACGAGATTTTACGAGAATTACGGCCTACGCGCTTCGCACCATTCGATGGAAACACCTGCAAATCGCAATTTTCAATACTTTGTCATAATTTATTTTGCAAAGCACTGCAATGGAAACGCAGCGACTGATAAGAGGGAAAGGTACTCTGGGAAAGGTCGCGATTCCATCTCAGGGAAGCTTCATCGTCTTCAAATTCGCCACAACTACACACAGAAGTAAAAGTGGGAGGGTCCCATTTGTGTGCACGGGCCAAGGAGCCCAGCGCAGCTGGCAAGGGAAACGTGCCGTTCAGCTAGACAATTACGGACAGCGTGCGGCCAAAGTTTCATCAAAGGGGCGTTCGTGTTGCAAAAATAAACCTAAGTGATGTTTTCTGAGAGCAAAACGTGTCTCTAGCCTGTAACTAGCCTGTCATTCAACCTCGCTCTGCTTTTCAAAACAAACTGTAATTGAAATCAGCCTTTTGCAAGCACTCTGGAAACAAGACACAGGAGGAAACAACTATTAGTATCGGCTTTAGCGGGAAGACAAAATTGAGCTTTTTTTGCAGTCGGCTGTAAACAGAGGGCTAAACGGGCCATTCTCCTGGTCGACCCAAATGTTTTTTTGTTTTTTTTTGGATGACTACTCAGACCAAATAGACTCTGGGTTTCATTAAAAGAAAGTTGAGGAGAACTAACTCGCAGGTAAACTCTCGACGCCTTGACACGACGTTGCCGGCGTCACCGAGCCAAACACGCGACGCCCTCAGTCCCACTTTGTCCCAACAAAAGTGTTGAGGGTTTGGGGGTCTGTTGAGGGTGACCCCCTCATTGTTGGCCGCTCCCTTTGTGGGCCGCGCTCCTCCTCACTGTACTGGGACGAGCAGAAGAAAGGGCCCTCTCTAACAGTCGGTCATGCCCCAGTGCTCCTGGCAACAACAGCATCTCAAGGACGCAGACCTGCCTGGCCTATATTCGCTGGACGCTGGGCGAGTGGCGGTGGCGGCGGCGGCGGCAGCAGCCCCCTGTCAGCTGTCCCATTTACGGCCCTCGGGGTCGGCGCTTTATTAGAGCTTTGAAGGACGCTGGATAAAGAGGCGTCCCATGTTTAGATGGCACAACGTAAGCAAGTGGTTTTCTGCTTGGCCAACCACCGGACAAAGACGAGTGCGTCTGAATGCTGGGGAGGACGTGTGTGTGTGTGTGTGTGTGTGTGTGTGCGTGTGTGTGTGTGTGTGTGAGAGAGAGAGAGAGCGAGAGAGAGAGAGAGAGAGAGAGAGCGAGAGAGGGAGGGAAAGAGGACGACCGGTAACACCGCGAGTTGTGCAGCGGCTCTCCCGAAATAATAGAACGGGGGGGATTAGCGTGATAGAAATCAGCGGGCTGACAGCTGTGTGAGGGTGTCTGTGAGTAATTATTATCACAGGTGCCTCCGTCGCTCCCACCCAGAGTGGATCCCCCTGATACGTCCTTCCACTATTGACAAACAATGGCTTGGTTTCGTCTCCATCGCGACATGCAACAGCAAATGTTAAGCACTTGCAGGTCCTTGTCATTGCGTTTTGACGTGCCCAGGAGAGATGTACCCTTGCGTGAGTGAGTTTACGACTGAAATATAGACATATGCTGAACAATCCCACCTCGTTTAACTCTCTTCTTGATTAATGGCAAAATGCAGGAGGTCCAACAGAGCATCAGTTTTACCAGGAGGTTCACAGGAAGCAGGAGGCTGTACACCAGGGGCGTCAAATTTGATTCAATTTACGGGCCACATAGAGAAAAAAATTAATAACTTCAGATTTTTCTCTTTGTTTTAGTGGTCGTGTTGGTGGAGCTCGCAGAGTCCACTTTTCTCTCTTTCGACAGAGACATTTTAGGGCAATGAAGGCGGCAAATAGCAGAAATTGCAGCTTGTTTTCATACTTTGCAAAATCATCTTGCGGGCCGGAAATGACGCCCCTGCTGTAAACGGAGGTTTTCCGGAGAGTTTCTTAGTTAATAGTTCCAACTCTTCCAATGCTGGGATAAAAACATGGATCTGAACTCTGAAATAGTTATGATATGAGGCCTCATTTGAAAACTGTTGCGGTTTGTGTCATCTCACCCTCGCTATTCCTCTGGGAGGCCACAGACAGACACAGATACCCGAGAGGTCAGACGCGCGCGCACACACACACACACACACACACACACACACACACACACACACACACACACACACACACACACACACACACACACACACACACACACACAAACACACCTGGTCATGGCTGGCTTGGAGGGTGCTCCCAGTGCCGTGGAAAGTCATTTGCACAGGGGAGAGGGTCAGGTAGGTGACAAAATCTTTACCGCTCTGTGCATCGCTGTACTGCACCTGGGAAGAGAGGGCGCAGGTTAGGGAAAAGGTGAAGCCAGAACCGCCCCTGAGGCGAGCAGGAGGATGGCGGAGTTCTCCGGCGGAGCGAATCTCGCATGCCTAATTGCCACCACAGAGCATTTGTTGGCAATTACCCCACACCATACAGAGACGGCAGTCGAGGGGAAGGAGCGCAGAGACGTGGACGATGACATCAGCACCGACCCCTCTCCGTGGAGAGGTTAACTCCACCGGCATTCCTGAATGCTGCGCAATCAGAGCTATTATGACACGACGCTCCTGCGGGACGGTCTGCTGCGAGACGTCCAAGGGCTCCGGCAACTCTTGCCTGGTCGGCTGCCCTACTTCTCATCGGCCCAAACAGTTCCGGTAATGTGTACATTAATATGTCTAGGTACGTGTGCATGTGCGTGTGTGTGTGTGTGTGTTTGGCTGGCCTACTTATGCCCAAGACAGATGCAAGGCTTAAAAAAAAAAGGAGATGAGGATAAAGAGAAAAAAGAGGCGAGAGGCAAGCAGGAAAAAATGAGAAAGAAGAATAAAGAAAACCTTATAAGTGTGATGCTCTGGGCATTTCAGTTGGAACAACTGTAGTTTTAAAGTCCTTTTAAGACAACCCAAAAATGCACCATAATTCTGTCGTGTTTTCCTTGGAGTTTCGCTTGAAACAGTCCACAAAGGGAGCGCGCTCAGCGTCTGTGTATGATCTGTGACTGAAAGCTTCCAGAATGAGGAAAGCCTGCGCATGTGTGTGTGTGTGTGCAGTGTCCGAATGAGTTACGGTCATATGTGGGAAAACTGCTCTCCAGCCAGCGAAACACATGGACGCGCGGCTGCGGGAACGATAGCGTCACAATAAGGTGACTGCGCAAACACGGAGCTGCGAACGAAGGCGCGAAGACGTGCAACACACACACACACACACACACACACACACGGACATACACACACGGACATACACACACGGACACGCGCACGGACACGCACACACCTGAGGAGACGGGCCCACGATGATAAATTGTGGAATGCTATCTGTTGTATGTATGAATGATGGGCGCAGTAAAGTGAGTCGCGCAAAAAGCCTCCTCTGACAAGTTAATCACCAATAAATTTTCCAGGGCTCCGACATTAAGAACAGAGAGAGAGAGAGAGAGAGAGAGAGAGAGAGTGAGAGAAGGAAGGAAGGAGAGAGAGAGAGAGAGAGAGAGCGAGAGAGAGAGAGAGAGAGAGAAAGAGAGAAAAAAAAGCGGGACCTAAGCGGGGGAGGGAAAAAGAAATGATGGCATTGGGAGCCGTGCGAAAATTAAAAAGGCAGGATTCTTTGGTGAAAAACACCAGGGCGTAGATGCGGCGCTGGCTCCTGGCTTGGATCGGAGCGGCGGGCTGGAGCGGTCGTCCGCCCCGGGTGCAAAAACACCGGTGGAAATCTGCGCCGCCCCGTTTCCGTGTTTTGTTTACGTACGGCCGCGGCGGGGAGCTGGCGAGAGCGGCGGTGGCGGTGGCGGTGGTGATCTCCAGCGCTTCTTTCCTCTCAGTTCATCTATTACCCACTGTCAGGGGCCCTTGTGGGGCGGCCAGGGGGAGAGAGTCTTAGCTTCTCGCAGCAAGGATGAGCACAGCATGGATGCACACCATTGGATTTCAATTAAAAAAACAGCAACGACAAAACAAAACAAAAAAAAAATCAGATTAGCCTCTTGAAAAGAATGGAAACAATGCACATGTTTTACAATGCCGCCACCCCCCCCACCCCAACAAGTATTGGCCTTTGTTCAACCAATAACAAAACAGTTTATGTTCAGCGGAGCCTTGATGCTTGATGTTGCGGCTCGGGAACAATGACAAGAGATGAGCATCAATGCGGCAGTGATTTTGCTCCACACCTGACGGGCTTTAAATCAAGATGGAAAACTGCGGTGCACAGTGGCGCACTGTAGGCGGAAAGATGGAATCCTTCCTTCCATCCTTATGTGGCCAGAAGCTGGAGTAATGAGGAATGTAATTTTCTACTGAAAGACACGAAAAAGACACAAGCTTCTTTTTTTTTTCTTTATAATCAGAGGGGGGAAAAGAAAGCTTTTGATAATCGCCATTTCGTGCGTCCTTCGCAGAAAAAGGATCATTGATTGTCGGTAATAACGAGCATCTCTAAAAGGAACCTCTATCCTCCCATCTGGGCCGCCCGTTATGGGAACATGTTTGTGTCCGTCCGTGCGTGCGCGCATTCTAAACAGGCCTAACTAATTATCCCAGGTCGCACCTCAGAAAAACAGCCTCTAATCCACTTCCTCTTGAGACAAAGGAGCAGGAGAGTTATGCAAGGCCTGATTGATCAGTAGCACTAATGTGGAACGACCTCTGACATCTGGCTTCTAAAGCTGGATGGCTCCTCTTCGTTTGAACAGACGAGAACGTGCGCGCACTGAAAAAGGAAGACGACGCAGGGGAAAAGAGACCGCGCGGATAAATTATTTTCACAGCTACTCACCTGAACCTCCTACAAAATAAAACAGCCAAGGGAAAAAGGCGAGACGCATTCAGCCCCGCACCGAGACGGCGCTGCGCGACGCTCTGATTCAAGGCCGTCACACCAGGCGGTAGAAACTCGCATTTTTGAAAACGTCAGTTTCGTTGAGAAGCAATTAGCGTCCCCACTTCAGTGGGCCGACGTCAGGGGTCGAGTGTTTAGCGCACATTGTTGATATACGTTTTCACTTCTCATTACGGGATCAGGGTCAGTTCAAACAAAGCTGGCATTGTGGGACACTTGACAAACAAAGCGGCGCGGAGACAGACGTCCTTATTCTTTGAGAGGCAGTGAACGAGAAAAAAAAGACAAAAAAGTTGAGCCGGTGACGGCCCCACACCACAGAAAATAGAATTTTGTTTCACTTTACCGACAATAATACGTTTATATGTTTATGAACTCCGTTGAAAGTTGGACCTTCTTTTGCTTGCCCCGCTTTTAATGCGACACATGCAACCCTGTGATGTCACAAAAGGCTCTGATGGCACCCTTGGGTTAGTGACTACAGCCTCAGCCAGGAGTTTCTTTCACCTTCCGAATTTCAGCAAAGCTGCAAACAGAGGGCTAACCATGCCGAATGAGGTCAAAAACAGCCTCCAACACAGATAAAAAGTGAGACATCTACCGAAAAAGCAACTATTTTATATTCTAATATAAATACATGGAATGCACTGAATGAATTATTAACTGTAAACTATAAAAGCACGAACTCTCCCATTGCCAGGACTGCGCTGGTGATGAAAGGAGATATACAGACTAAAAACAAGAGGAAAAAAATTCCCAACAAAGACCAAATGGACGTCTGAGCAGCTTTGTATCGAGACCCGCAATAAACCGTGCTGATACTCATTTGATCTAAGGCTTTCCAAATGGACTTGATTGCGGCGCAAAAACATCATCCGTCCACTTGCCAGCCACACAGACGGCGGCGTACGCGCCGACACGCACGCACGGGGCCACCGTGGAAGCGGCGAAGCGGCGCAACCTGCCAGCGCCGCATTAGCCCGCTGATTCATACCAGCGGCGGAACTTGTTTTTTCGGAGAGAGCGCTCCTCGCGCAAGAATGCCGCGGCGCGGCAGCTGGAAGCCATCACCGCTCCCTACCGCAAGGAATCAAATGTGGTGGGATTAGCCATCCCCGAAATGTATTTTCTTACCCAAAATCCCAGAGTAAACGGAGAATAAAGGGATGGGACGATGACAGGGGCAGAGGTGGCGAACGTATTCACGGTCTGCGCTCAAGTAAAAGTACGGACTCTTGCAGAAAAAACGTAGTCTGATGAAAGTAAAAGTGCTGGTACAACTGCATGACTCAAGTAAACGTAAGACAGGACAGGTTCTGAAATGTGCTACGGTAGGATTTTTCTGCAATTAGTGAAACAATACATTTGTTGATCGTCCAAAAATGTTGTCCTCGCAGGAGCATATGGATCATTTTAAACAGCTTTGGTACTCTCATATACCATATATTTTTTATTTTTCATATCAATAGTAGTAGTTATGACCAGTCAGCCATTATTGCATATTTACACTTATAATAACAATAACCAATGTTGCCTTCTGCATTTTCACTATTCTTTGTACTAAAAACGTACTATACAGTGACCCCAAAGACGAGGTACTCTAAAATAATCTCCCTCTAAAATACGATCTGGTTTTATATTAAACTACACAACAGCACAGCTCCAATAGCCCCACTTCAAGCAATGTCCAATGTAAGAATTAGAAAGTACATACAAATGTAGGGAGTAATGGTAAAAAAAAAAAGAAAAATTACTCAAGTAGCCTGAAGAAACTTGAAAAATGGACTTCTACTTTGTTACTAAGAGTAACCAAGTATTTGTTCTTTGCAGTCGGCACCATCCGAGAGGATTTAAGCGGAGGGAGAGAAAAACAAACAACGGCAAAGTGTGAGAAATCCTGGGAACGGCGCGGAATCGATGTCGACACCGACAGCCGCCCGCCGGGGGACGGTGTTTTCATTAACGCGGGATTTCCAACGCGCAGGTTCTGATTCCTTTGCGGTGAAAAAGAGAGAGAGGGAGATAGAGAGAGGGGAGGGAGGGAGAGAGAGGTGCGCGGGCCCTCTCAATCCGTCTCCCGGGTCAGGGTTGCGTTATCATAACTCAGCGCCGATGGCTATCTCCGCTCCGTTATTGCGTTGGGCTTTAGCAGGTGGACGGAGGCGATGGAGGCGGGAGATAGCCGGCCCGGCTCACGGGATGTTACGGAACGCCGCTCCGTGAAAAAAAAAAAAAACACACCTTACGCCACTGAGAACGCGCACCTTCGACGCGAGTCGGGAGGCCGAGCGGGTCGGAATTTTCTTCCTTTTTTTTTTCTTTCATCGCAACAGACGCAAACAAGAACCGCAAAGCTCTCGTCCAAAACCCTGACGACACGCGAGCGGTTCTGTCATATTTTCCATTCGCACGTCCAGAGCACGACCTCAGCGCAGTCAATTCATGTTGCAACAGGCGCTACTTTCGACGCGGCTGCCAGTTGAATTACATGTAACAGGGCTTACCGCATCATGTGCAGTCAAACTGTGCCCTCGGTTCATTCTTTTTTTTCTTTTTTTTAAATTTCTTTTTTATTAATGCACCTGAGTTTTCACACGCCCCATATAAAGTATTTGCAGCACGATAACAAACTAAAACCAACTGCTTGGCGCGCCGCGGGGCCGTTCAAATGAGTCAATGGCCAAGCACGTCACTCTCTAGGCGCAATGCGAAGCTGTGGCAGTAAAACGTCAAAATTTGATATAAAAAGTCTCCGCACTCACTGCAAAGCGCTTGCTTGTTCTGATTTGCGACATGCAGGCTCCCATTTAAACATGGCGATAAAAAGGAACCCTCTTCCATTGAAAACCAATATCGTACAAGGTTACTTTAAAAGCAAAGTGGCTGCAGACGGACGCAGATGAATTGGAGCAGCATGTCCCACCGCTTCCAGGCTTTGTCTCCCTCCGCACATGCAATGCGTCGGATTCCCATCAATCGCTGCCATTTCATATAAAAAGCGCCTGGCCCCACTTTAAAGCGAGGTAACAGTTCATAACGCGAAGCGGTGGCAGCCGGCGACGACTCGATTAAGAGATGTGATGGCAGGATAAATGGGCGGCCGGTGACTTGAGACGCCGGGGTCGGAGCCACGCCGTATTTCATGCGGCTACCCCAAAACTGTCAGATCGTATAAATTTGCGAACCGGCTCGTAAAAATACGAGACAATAACAAATGTTGCTGCGCCGACGCTAAAGGGACAATGAGAGTGAGAGAGAGAGAGGCGGAAAACAGGGGGGCGGGGGGGCAGGGAAACAGCGAGAGGGGCTTTTTAATGTGGCGTTTTAGACGGCGCTTGATCCCAGGGCCCATGTGTTGTCGATTACCCCTCGACTCTTTGTTGCAGCAACGTGTACCCGCCGTGCCAGCGACACGCCAGCCGAATTAATAGGAAATGCACATGTGCGCACGAACGCGCCGCAGAGCAAAAGCGCCGGGGCTCGATTCTCCGAAGTGGCGTGCGTGCGACGCGCCGATGCTTATCTAGTCGGCGCTTCCGCCAGAGGCGGTTTTCCACTCAAACCCCCCGAAAAGGAGGGCTTAGCAGGTAGGCAAGCGCGGACAGGGTTGACCTTGATGCTGTGATCCCTTCTTGTCAGCCTTTCAAAGTAAAACGCTTGCTTGGAGTGAAAGGAGTATTCTTGTTTAAAAAGTAACGTTCGGGATTTGATGTCGCAAAGAGTGATTTGCTAAAGTTGTTTATTTGTACAAAACAAATGATTTCATAAATGAAGAGAAAAGTGAAATGAATGTGAAATGAATGTTTGTGATAAAAAAAAAAATTTGGTTTTGATATCACAAAAAGTGGTGTGCCAAAGGTAAAGGGGGGGGGGGCATGAAAGATTTTCTTCCTCCAAGGTGGGGTGTGACAGAGAAAGTTTGAGAACCACTGCCCTAATGCCATGCAAGTCTATGGGGTCAAAAGTCAACTTTGTCCTAGAGACATGGGACCACTTGCAGGTTCATCAGGATCCCTCAAGACACAGCCACGTCGAATTTGGGGCTTCTAGCCCCAAATTTCTTTTGAAAAATGTTCTTCCTCTCCTCCAAGGTGGGGCGTGACAGAGAAAGTTTGAGAACCACTGGACTATTGTGAGTTATATTGTTTGTTGTTTGTGTATTTTTGTATTGTTACTTGTTATATGTCTGGGCCCCCTCTTATAAGCTTTAATTAGCTTTCCACCCCATTCCACATGTCCTTTGCATGTCTGACTCCTCATCATTTTTCCTCTTTAAATGTGAATAAACGTGTCAACTAACTAATTAAAGCCGGCCGGTCGTTACATCAAGAAAGCCAGCAAAGATTTCCGTCGTCCATGGGGATGAAACATGTTTTTTTTGTTTTTTTACAGTTCAAAAAAAAATCTTGAAAGATTTAGCTCGCACAAAGGCACATAAGTCTGAAAAGGTTTGCCTAACATGGCTCCTTAAGCACCCCGAGGCTCTCCTTACAAGCCCACATGATAAGAAACATTCCCTCAGCGGGACGCATCTCGGCCTGCTCGGCTCGATTGCAGCCTGATTTGGTTCCCTGTTGAATCCGGCATGCAGAAAACATGGAAATGATGCTTTTGTTTGCGCTCGCTCAGTTGCGCGCATGCGACAATTCCAAGTTCAGCGCGGACATGACAAGGACATACACTGTCTACGAAGGCTCAGTCCAACTCTTCCATCTTCTATTTCTGCTAAACAGAACCTGATGTGTGTGTGTGTGTGTGTGTGTGTGTGTGTGTGTGTGTGTGTGTGTGTGTGTGTAACCTGAGAGAGCTCCACCAGCCTGGCCAAGCCCAAACACACTTGGACATCCATTCACGCACACGCACAGACGCACACGCACACACAGGAAGGCTCGGAGCAATAACAAAGGCCTTTCAAAGGAACCCTCAGCATGTTAAGATAAAATGTTTTTAGCTCAGCCTGATAAAAAGCATCTGCGGCTTCAAGGCAGAGGCGCCGCGTGCGCCACAGATCGACCGGCGCTGATTAAGAAGACAACAGGCGAGCTGCTCTTTAAAAGCTCGGACACGCGCGCGCGCGGAAAAAAACGACGGCTCTGACGCACTGCGTGCGTGTGCGAGAGTCCAGTGAATGCAAAGACGGAGACACCTGGGAAATTCGATTCTGGCTCTCAATCCAAAAGCCTGCCAATAATGCTCACGTTGAGAGGCAGGAAAGGGATAGAGTTCTCTCCGCAGTGCCACAATCTCCACTCACGCGAGGGAAAACACTCGCACAACACTCTTCGTCTCTGTGAGCAGAAACGCGTGCTAAAAGGTGCGCTGGTGCTCTTTGTGATGTCACAAAAGGGCACGCCGACACCCCTCCCATGGCGAGTGACAGCGCCGCAGGCAGCTGCGACTTCGGGAGACTGAAATCATAACCGCCTCACTTTTATCCCCCTCCAAACATCTGGAAGATACAATAAAGCATCGGTTTTGAACAGGAAGTGAAAACAGAGCGCTAAGCCAGGGGCTGTAAACTGATAACAGGCTAATATGCTGTTTATTGGCGATCTTACAAGCTTTTATTTTTTAGCAGGCTAACTCAACGGGGTCCGAAACGAAAGGAAAGATCTGAAGAGATATACAATTCAGAGGGACCTTTAATTCTTACGTTCTCGGTTAGATTTATCACTTTGCAACCGGGACGGTTCCTGCTTTGCACGTGATGGAGGGAAAAAACGCTTTCTGAGTCAGGCACTTTTTTTGTGGCGGTGTAATTTGTGTCTTGAATCTCCAGTTCTTCGGTGCTTTTTCAGCTTTTTTTTTTTCTTCTTAAATTACTCACAACACACAGCCCTGATCATGAATTTCTCAATATGGAATTTTATGGTGCATTTGCAATCATACTGTGGTTATTTTAATGGCTCAACTAAAGTATTTCCTGGGCAGGAACCACAGGCCATTTACTTCTCTTAAGTTTCCGTGGGTTCCTTCCGATTGTGCGAATTCAAATGCAGGAAAATTGCTGCAGAACTACATCACAGCTCATCCAGAGTTACACAGTTGCAATAACCCGCTTCCTAAAACAGTGAAGACGCTGTCTACATGTCGCCGGGTGTGTAGAGCTCAAACCCCGGGAACCAGTTCCTCGCATCTCACCTGGAAGTTCTGGATGTGAGCCAGGTAGTCCAGCTGCTGTGCAGGCTGCACAGAGACGCCGCAGGCCATGGGCGGGCTCTTCCCCTTGATGGGTAAGGAGGGGGCGTCGGATGTGGGCGACTGGCCGTTTAGCTGCAGCTCCCTGGCCATGGTGGTGGTCGGGCTGGGCGAAGTGGGCGAGCCGCCATAGTACGGTGGGTGTCCCGGGGAGAGCGGCGCAGGGCAAGGTCCCATTTCTTTGGGCGTCATGTAGTTTACGCCGCCGCCGCCTCCTCCAGCACCGGGGCCTGGAGCACTGCCACCTTGCTTCCTGCTGGCCTCCATCTCCTGGTAGACATCTGGGCTGAGGTGGAGGAGACCTTTCGGGGCTGCAGGGGAAGAAGTGCAGGAGAAGAAGTGGGTTGAGTTGATGGAGGTTGGGGAGGCGGGTAAAGAGAAGATAGCCAGAGAAGCCGCGTTTCCATGACCCCTAGAATTGCGCAAAACCGAAATATCGCAATAAAAAAACTGGTAATGGAAACCTAAAAAATATCGCTAAAAGGTTTTGACGCTCTCATGAGGTGGTTTTTCAGGCGTATCAATAGCCTGAAAAAATAGTATTATGGAAGCACTTCGTCATCGGACGAATTGGACTTTAGAAATACCGCTTTTACTTTGCGAAAAACTGTCATGGAAACACAGCACATAGTGATAGATGCACACTAATGATGCCAGCTTGGGAAATGTCACCCTCGCAGCACTTTACATACATCACTGAAAGGAGCAAGAGACCGTAAAGATAGGAAGAGAGGAGAAAGGTCAAAGGTCTTCATGCATGCAAATGCACTTTGCCGCCGTGTTCTGACAATCACGCGTGTCGCACAAATGAGAACAGTTCGTCCTCGTCTCGACGCCTCTGGAGATGAGCTCTTTGTGATGTCACAAAGGGTGCAGGCGTGCAATCGCCTCACCTCCACTTTGCTTTTGCCTCCTCTGCAGACGGAGGCCTTTAATAACAGCCATTACCGTCGACTGCAGGGACCATTTCCGAAAGACATTCCTCTGCCACTCACAGCCATACAAGGCCACGGCGTGCTTGTGCTTGTGCATGTGTGTGCGTGTGCACGCCCCCTGCGTGTGTGTGTTGGCTCTCCGTCGGGCATTCCTTCACCAAACGTAGATGACAGTTTCATGTGGTTTGGCACCTCGACGCACAATCAAAGTGTCTGCTGGGAAACACAAACAGCCGCTTCCTTTCTCGCTCTCTAACACAAACATGAGCCGAGCGTCGACCCAAAATCAACAGACCTGCTGTGACTTCATCGCTGGGATGGGCGGGTGGTGGTGGTGGTGGTGGTGGGGAGAGGGAGGGAGGGTGGGGGAGCTCGAGCCAGCGAGATGACAGTCTGTCTCATCTTCGCATTTCCACAAACTCAAGAGTTTTTTTTTTTTTTTCCGTGTCAAGATCTCTCGTTGGCCGCATGAAATTTCCAAGCCTGTGCTTTGGGAGCCAAGCTCGGCCACTTTCACCCCGGCGTGTTCCTTCCAAATGCAATTTTATTCAATGGGCCACAAAAACAACTACCCCGTTAGAAAAAAAGAATAAAAATCCAGTCCTCCCCGATTAATCCCATTTGTTTGCGTTGGCCTTCGCACACTCTTGACGTCAGCAGGCCACGAAACAGGTGGAGGGCCGAGCGAAGCTCTCGCTCGCTCGCCGGAGATGAAAGCGAAAGGAAGACATGGCAGCGGGGACAGATGGAAAAGGATAAAAGAGGAGGACGAGCTGGGAGCCAGTTTGGATGTCGGGAGAGTCGGGGAGGAGTGGATGTGAAAAGCATGCAGAGTCTCCGAAGCCCCGCCAAGGTCAGCAGAAACAGGAAGACCAGCTGTGTTCGCGTGTGCATGCGTGTGTGTGTGTGTGTGTCAGCGTCTGTGCGTGCTTGCTTGCGTGTATGTGTGTGCGCGGTGGACCGACAGCTGGGAGAGCCAGAGCGCTGGTGCGCAGCCATGAATGACAGGCCACTTCCTGTTTGAGTTAACGTTACTATCACACGCACTTTGGCTTCTAAGGTTTCTGGGAACCTGCGGACAGTGTTGCCCATCACCAACAATGAAGCTTCTTTCCAGCGAGGCAGCGAAAGCCCAAGGAAACAAGCAATCAAATCCAGCGTCGATTACTCATACTACAACAAAGCGGCCGGTGCCAGCAATGACACAACCTGGGTTTGATTTTTTTTTTCTTCCAAATCTCCTCCCCCCCACCCTCCCTGCTCCAGATGACAACCCCAATTTGAATTTACGCAAGTAAAAATCGCAGGCCTGCTCTTTTTTCTGAGCGCATCTCAAAGAATGGAAGGTGTGAGCCAACATGACATCAGCTGAGAACAAAGACCACTGTGGTGGTGGTGGTGGTGGTGAGAGGGGCGAGCGAATGCGATCCATGTGAGTGTGGGCGACTGTACGGCAAAAATGCGCATGGGTGTGTGTGTGTGTGTGTGTGTTTGCATGTTTGCATGTGACCGAGAGCCTGGAGCTAGCCGCCAGCTGATGCTAGGCATGGGTGCGAGAGCGGGAGACACAATAACAGCAAATGGACAATGGGGGAGGACGCTGAGGAGAGAGAAGTGGTGGGAATAGGGAGGCGAATTACCGATTAATTCATTGATCGTTAGTTGATTGGCCTTGTCGATCGATTAACAATTAATTGATAAGCGGCGGTTTTTCCCTGAAAACCTCAATTTCACAATGAAAAATGTGTGAGAAACCCAATATTTAACCCTTAAATAATGTTGAGGGTCCAATGTGACCCATTTTTACATTAGACAACAGCAAAAACACCCTAAACATTTATCCTCTGACTTTATGTTGACTTCTGATGGGTCACACTTCAACTTTTTTTTATTTATTTATTTTTTTATAGTTGTTTAAAAGTCACTTGTTCTAGGTACATTACGACCATCACTGTATCTACAGGTGAATTGCTCTTTCCTGCTACCCGTGTAAAAAACGTTTGATTAATTGCAACTAAGTTAGTTTAATCGATTAAATTCTTAATCGACAATTAATCGATTCATTGTTAACATCCCGAGCTAGGAATTTAAGAAAAAAAAGTAATGTGTGAGTCTGCGGCGCTGATTCCAGGGAAGTTTTTCAGAGGGGTCCCCGCCCAGGCCTCGGCGTCCGGTGGGCCAGGGGAGTTGCTGGAGGGAAGCCAGAACCGAGCATGAGACTGATCGAAAGCAGATAGAGCCCGAGCCCAAGCCCGAGCCCGCCGCTATAAATCACGGCGGCCGAGCGGGACCCGCGCATAGCTCGCGCGCGCACACGCGCACAGCGGGAAATGAAATGTGGCAACCCGAGTGAAAAGCCCTGCTGCAATACCCACGGGAGTAGATGGGAGAAAAATCACTCTCCTCTTACTTCTTTCTGCCCCCCCCCCACCACCACCACCTCCTCCTCCTCCTGCAGTCTTTTCCTGCCTCTCAGAACGCCCACCGCGCCGCGAGCGCCGCATCCTGCAGGGCGACCCGCCCACTGGACAAAAAGGACGCAAACGCACACTCGAACACTCGGGCGTTTGCCTGCGAGCGCTTCGCGGGCGTCCCGACGCGAAGTGCGAGGACAGGAAAACAGAGCAATAAAGCACTGCTTTTTATTTAATAAATCTGCTATGCAGTAGCCCATTAGTTCCTCCACGTTGCTTTCGATGGGTGGTTTAATTGGAAGTTCCAGAGTGGAGTTCCAGAATTGGGCTTTGCTGCAGCTGTGCGTTTGTGTCCAAAAGTGATGTCAGCGCAGCGAAACATGCTGCAATAATATACTGTAGTTCGCCGCAGACTGATAACCCCCCTCACCCATTAAATTTTTTTTTTTTTTAAAAATCAGAGAAACAAGCCTGTCAGCTTGTGTTCGAGAGAGAAAAAAAAAATCAGCATTTTTATTCAAGAGGGAAATGAAGCATCTGTTAAAATTGCAGTATTTTGCATTAAAGACGGATCGAAGAGTTTCTTCTATTCTCCAGCTCCCCCAAAACAAAACAGAAGCTTTGATCACCGATACTGATGCTATGGGAGTGAACCTCAGTGCAAAGCTATGAGCACTTACATCAAGCTCCTGTCAACAAGTCAGACCCCTGGGATTCGTCTTCGATTCGCCTCTTGGCTTCCACCTTCGCCTGAGACACAAACTAAGAATGCGTTTCATCATCGAGAGAAGATTGCCGGAATGCAACTTTGTGTCTTTTTCAGCCAATTCTGACCCTCATGTATGATGGTATTGCCTTAACAACCCCAGTGCAATAAAACAAGAAAAAAAAAACTGGATCTTTTTTTTTTTTTGTAGGAAAAACCCTTGCTTGGTCAGCTTCGTAAATGAATGAATGTGCAGTGTGTCTGCAAAAAAAGAAGAGAGTAGCTTCTTTATCAAACAGCAAAGAACAACAAAATCAATCCACAGCAGGAACAATTTAAAAAAAAAAAAAGCTAACGCCAGAGAGACATTTTCCCCCCCTTTTTACTGCGTTAACTCTGTAATTGCGCCGCCTGAGTCGGTTCTTCCCGCTTCCAGCCAGCAGACCGCGGAGGCAGTCAACACAGCGGCGCAGAAACATCCTCCGCTCAGCAATCACACGACGCAAAAAAACCCCCCAAAAAAAACACGGAAAAACCTCCAAACAGCTGCGTCTGCTGGAGCCGGTTGTAAATGGTGTTTATGTAATAAACACTATTGCGGCGCTGGCGTCGCGTGAGTGAGCCGCGCGAGGTTTTTGGGGCAACGCTAAAAGGGGTAATTAGCAGATAGTTAGAGCGCACGCCAAGTGTGGGATCAAGCTATGTGTGGGAATGGCACGGGACCAGAGGCACGCTTCCGAGACGGGCGTCGGGATAAACCTGCTTTTCCCAGGAGGACCTCCTCAGGAGGTATTGGGCAATTCCTGAAACTCGGGTCTCCATTGGAACCGCAGCCAATAAGACGGCCCCGACCTGGAGAGCGACCATCGATCTGTAAACTTGACGCAAATTACATATCCTTCGGAATAAAGAAACGGGGGTAAATCTCACACACGAAGGCTGTCTAAACTGCGGTGGCGGTGGTGGGGGGGAGGGGCAGAGGGCGCTCCGGGATTGTGTAAATCCAGGCTGAAACCTCGGAATAAACAAACACCAAAAGCCAGCGCCGTCGGGCCCCGGCCATTTGTTTTGCGCTTTTCAACATGAGCTCGCGACGTCGCATTCTTCGTCCGCCCCATGGCCCGAGGCTGCATAACCCATGTCAGACCACCAGAGCGCTGCTGCCAGCGAGCATCCAGTCGGGAGTCCGGAGTGACGACAGCGCCTTTGGATCACCGACGGAGATCCGGATCCGAAAGCGGGCGCATTTCACTCCGCATCACGTATATATGGGACCAATCAAACATATTCTGTCTATTCACTCTGCTGCTCCACATCTCACAGGCTATTCACTACCCACCCCCCCCCCTCCCCCGCCTTCCTCCCCCCCACACCCTCCCCACCCTCCTCACTAGACTGCTCTTTTTCAAGCTGCTGGCATTCACTCCGCTGGCATCCAGAGAGAGGCTGCTCGCAGAGGCGTCCTTTGATCAAGCTGGGACATCGCGGCTAATCACGCACAGATACTTCAATGCACGTAAATCTGCTTAAGCAACACCATGACTGTGAATTCTCGGCATTCTTCGCGAGGTCCGCTCGCTCGCGCGCACGCAAGAACATGTGGAAAATAACTGCGGCGGGAAAAACAACGTCGCATGCCAGGCGCCGGGGGAGCAGGTACACTGGAAATGGAACGCGGGAGTTTTGAGAGACGTTTTTATTTGGATTACCCGGGCTCGACGGCCAGCTTAGCAACAGATACAGCTGATGGAGACCAGCTGTTTCCGACCAAACTGCATCCTTACGCTTGAAATTTCATGATCCTATCTACTGCTGTAAAAAAAAAAAAGAAAAAAAGAATTTGAATGGAACAATAAAGGCTTTGAAGGCTGTGGCATTTGAAAGCAAATTCATGCAAAAAAAAAAAAAAAAAAAAAAATACAGAAGAGCATTGCTGCCAACCTAGAAAGAAAACAACCTACATTTACATTTCACGAAAAATGTGAAATATCATGTTATTCCGGGATAATTTTCACGCTATCACTTTTTTACGTGATAATAACGATAACTCCTGTTTTATGACTACTGTCCATGTTAAGTCTTTTCCTCTCCATAGGCACTTATTATAGAGAAAAGGCTTAACATAGCTTAATGTCCGAAAACGGCGATCAACTACCGCCAAATTTGGTGAAGGTTTCACGTGGGCCTAGCGAGTCATTAAGCTACGTTAAGCTTTTTACGTTAAGTGTTTTGTCCCCCCAGTATCACGATATAACGTGAAAATGATCACGTAAAAACATGATAGTTTCACGTTATAACGCAAAAATTATCACAATGTGATACTGAACCGTGTTTTTTTTCCCCAGGGTGGCAGCAATGCGCTTCCGTACAAAATTAAAAACAGCCATGAAGGACTTTTGTGAGTGATGAATGGTATCATTTACGCAAAAGGTTGCTGGAGGACACCAGCGTTCACTTGCACGCTATCACTATTTTGCCACCTCCAACATGTCAACAATACAGTGTTTGTCGAGGCTGACACCCAGTGTCCCACACTCAATTTTTTTTTTTTTTAAAGTATTTTGGTGTAGAAGCATGTGATTTGGAATACAACTTTGCTTTGCTTTGCTTTTCCTTCCACACATCTGCACTTCCACAGCTAGTGAGCCGTTCCTTTGTGGCTGCGTCTGGAGCGACGATTAAGCCGCTTCGCCGTCGCGCCGCGTATTTTGTCTCCAGCAGGTACGCCGAGGAGCCGAAACTTATCTCGGCTCGCACGTATCCCCCCCGTATCGTCGCATCACGCATCCCGTGCGGCCATCTCACGTCTCTGAGTGCAGGATTACGTCCCTATGTCCCTGTATTTTTGTGTGCTAATCCTGACTGAAAGACTACCGCTTTTTTTTTTTTTTTGGAAACAGGAAGGCAGGAGGGGGAGTGTGCGGGTTGGGGGTAGTCGGAGGGTGGGGGGGGGGGCACCCCGGTGGGCCTCAGTGTGCGGCCCTGTAAGCCCGTGTGAATGAGCCTGAATTCGCAGGCTCCCCACGAGGACGCACGGCTGATTAAGCTGACAGTCAGAAGCCCATTGACCAGTCACAGAGATTAAACGCCGGGCCGTCTCGCCGACTTAAACCACCTGTGGGACGGGGGGGGTGGGCGGGGGCGGACAATGGCGAGCGGGGGGAATGGGAGAAGGAAGTGAAGAGGGGGCAGGAGAGGGGTTGGGGGGGTACTTGCTGGTACTCACTGTTGCTCGTCGGCTCGGCGAATGACGTCTTTTTCCCGTTCCAGCCTTTGTTGCCGTCCATCTGGAGAGAGAGAGAGGAGGGAGGGAGAGAGAGAGATGTAGGATTCCTGAACAGACAGCTTTCTTCACGCATGTCAGATGAGTTCCTTCCTACTGTTTGGAACCACAAAAAGACGAGCGGCCGCAGCGGGTGGTGGCAGTGGCGGTGGCGGTGGTGGGTTTGTGGCGGGCTGGATGCTTTAGGGGCGCGAGTGTCTGTTTCGGGCCGGCTACCTCATTAAGGGGGAGCTTGTCAAGTTAGTGGAAAATGGGGCAGGCTATTTTTCAGCCTGTGCAAAAAAACAAAAAAAAAAAACGCAAATCTGCCCGCGCGATCGCGCGCAAATCTGAAAGGCGACAGATGTGTGCGGCGCCGCTCTGTTCTTTCTTTCCTTTTTTTTTCAGGCATCGATCGCCCACCGTCCCGTGATGACGGCAGCAGAGATGGAGAGGGAACAACCTGGCCTACTAAAGCGGAGCTGGAAAAACACTCTTTAATCACTCCGCACAGCGTCGGGAGGGGGGAAAGTGTTGCTGTGGTGAGGAGAAGTGGGACATCCGGCTAATTCTCATCGACGTTTTCGGAGCTCCGACACTCCGGTGTGTCTAAATATCTCGCGTGAGCACAACCAGAGAGGCCTCGCCTCCTGCCAGCAGCGTCGTCTCCCGCGGATGCGGCGCCCTGGACATCTAAACACTCTTATTTTATGGAAGGGCCCCCCCCTTTCGCGTGCGAGAATAAACTCAATATCTCTTTGCTGCCGCATTTGGAAATTTGTTGACGGAAACGCACAGCGCGAGCGTCGTCTCCCTTTGACGCTGGTCAGAAAGTTCCAAAGGTACATTTTAGTGCTGTAGCCAAGACCGCACCGAACGAGACCCAAGACATTATCGAGACTACAAAGTATCGAGACAGTGACAAGACCTTTGGGGTTCGAGACCAGGACAAGACCAAGACTTTACATAGCAAAGAAAAATACCAGTTTTTAATTTTCTTTAACACTGAGCTGCTTTGCCAAATATTTTCAACCATTTCCAAAAAAAAAACTTTGCTTCATAAAATTAAAAAAAATAAATGAACTCAGAATAAGGAGCTGTGTCACTCTGGTTGTCACAAACAGAGAGTAAAAAACTGCAGCAGCTGGATTCTTTTCTGTTATTATCATGTTATTGCAGTGTTGACTGAGTCTTGACCGGTCTCGATCAAAAATGCAGAGTCCGCTACGAGATCGAGACCCTTAGAGAGCGGTCTCGACACCGGTCTTGAGACCAAGACCAATCTCCAGCACTGCAACTCTAGTAAATTCACTAATCGCTGGTGACAATGTGACAGACAGTATGGGGGGAAGCAAAGTGTCGGATTGTCTCGTGATGTAGGGAACTGAAAACCCCCACGCCAGAAAAGTTGACTTTGCCGTCACTCTGATAACGGTGGCGCGTCACGCTGTTAGGGCCGAGAGATGAAGTATATATGCGGCATCGCATATCTCTCTAATGAGCTGTCTGGGGAGCGCTGCATATTCCATGGAAAGCCCAGTTACGCAACGTGTAACGCGTCTATCTCCGATCGGCTCCCGGCGGGGGCCGCGGCGTGCCGACGCACTGGATGAAGACGATGAAGATCAATAGCTCGCTCGCTCTCTCGCTCGCTCGCTAGGTTGCGTAACAGGGAGCCGGACGGAGAATCAGAGGGGGCCGTCGCCGAGGTCCTGTCGAGATTTTCATTTCCGACGAAACAGGTAGCGGCGCCACCGGCGTATGGGAAGCCGGTTACGCAATGCGGCGTGCGCGGAATGCTAATGCCGCCTTATCTAAGGGGGGCAATACGTGGAATGCATTAACCGCGCAGCGCGCGAGTGATCGGAATTTAAAGAGGAAAAGGCGTCAACGCGACCGCGGCGCCCGTTCACTGCCGGGGGCGGATTCATCAGGGGGAGGAGTGAACCAACCCGCGCGGTTGAACTGGTGGTCGGTTACCTCAGGAGCGTTGGGAGCGCCGGTGGAGGCCTTGTAGCCCAGCTGCAGGAGCATCGCCTCGGCCGCGTTCCGCTTGGCCACCTTCTTGTTGGGTCCCGTTCCCGTGGCGACCTCGCTGTTGACCTTCACCTTTCACACGCAAGACACACGCACATGTTAAGGCAAAAATTGGAACCATTGGGAATTAAATCCCGAGGTTTAGCGTGAAAGTTAAACATTATGAACATTAATTTCCTTTTTTTTTTTTTTTTTTATTATTCACTGCATTTGTATCATTTAATTTTTAATTGGTTTTTCAGTATCTCTCATTGTATTACAAAAATATAAAAGCCTGACCAGGGACACAAACTGCAAATTAGCTGAAGCAAGACATCTTATATGCGTCACATTTTCCCTTTCTGGTGGCAATGCTGTATGTATCGCTCCTGTTAAATTAAAATAAATAAATAAATAAACCGAACATCTCAACTTGGCATTGAAAGAACAATGCTCGTCGGGTAAACGAACGCCCGGAGACAAACATCAGAGGGGCTCCTCCAACGGATTTCAGCCTGCAGCCGAGTCCGCCGTGTAATTTACAGAACGGCGGGGGTGAAGTGTTTTGTTTTGCGGCCATCGCAGAAACATTAAATCTGTCTGAACGGAGTGTAAGCAGATATTTCCAAAAAGAATATCGGGACGTCGTCGTGTTATGCAAACAAGGCAATTTCGCACTGCAAGCAGCATTGCCGCAGCCGAGGAGAAGAGAGGATGGGGGGGCCCCCGCGAGCGGCGAGCACCTCCCGTCCAAAGCGCTTGGCTTAAGTGCTCTCCATCGGATGGGGGGGGGGAGAGTGGCGGTGGCGGCGAGCCGAGGCGACAAGTGCGGCGAGATGAAAACAGCCGCGACAAATCCTCCCGGATTGCCAGAGTAAACACGTCGGCGTCTCGCGCTTTCAGAAGACGACGAACGGCCCCCACTTAGAGTCACTTGACACTTTTCGTGGTTTTGTGTCGGGAGCGACGGGCCGGGCTGGGCCAGGCCAGGCCGGGCCGGGCTGGGAAAGGATCCGTTTGAGCTCCGCCGCCGAAACAATGTGGGAAATTTTAGAAGAGTGGACAACGGCGCAAGATGGACACACACACGCACGCACGCACGCACACACACACGCACGCACGCACACACACACGGCTCGATGTGTGTATCAAAGAGGCATGGAGAATAGGTTTGAGGCTGAGTTACCGCCTGATGCTAATAGACGCTCTGTTCCTCTTACAAAAGGCGAGGATTGAAGCCAAAGGCAAACAAAGGCAGACAATAAGTGATAATCTGACAGGCCAAAAAAAAAAAAAGGAAAAATGAGCGAGGAGCGAGGGGAAAACAAAGGAGCGTAAGGCAAACCAAAACTGCTTCTTTATCACAGAAATTCCTATATGCATCTTTCAACAGAGCCGTTTCATTTCAACCTTCAGACCCTCCAGTTATCGTGGCACCAGCAGGGAAAGCCTGACTGCTACCACAACCTGTAAAACCCCCTTGTAGAAGGGTGGGATTTTTTATTTTTATTTATTTTTTTCCTTGCGGCGGCGCATTTATTGGACGGGAAAAAAACTGTTTACCTGCATGATGAACTCCCGGCGTCTGGGCATCCCCCTTTCCGAGAGCAGCGCGTACTCGGGCTCCTTCTCCTTCTTGGCTTGCTGAATCTGAGCCAGGCGGCTGATCGGGTTCATGCCCTGGCCGTAGTCGGGTCCCGTCTGGGTCGGACACACACAAACGCAAAGTTGCGGACACTCGTGTGCGAGTCGAACGAGGACGTCTGTGTTCTTTTTTTAACAAGCGCCAGCTAGCACAGTTACGTGCAGAACATTTTCGGAACAAGAAGAAAGGACGCGGCAAGCTTGTGACCTTCGGCTCGCTGCACGGAATAACAACTGAAATGAAGCTCTTATGCATGCGTCAGTTTGAGAACAATGCAATCTGTCGGAAAGAAGACTTGCAGTGCTCAGACTCTGGGCTGTAAAGCGCTTGATATTAAACAAGCATCTATTGATTCTTTTAGAGTCTTAAAATGACAGGGTTTAAATCCTATACTTGTGTTTTTTTTCCCACAGAAATCAATGTCTCTCGATGGCCAAACTACATTGTCCGACTTGTCATTATAAAAGTCCTTCTCTCTGGGAAACGCAGGAAAGGAATAAACTGGGAAAACTCCCCTTTTGGGGGTGAACTTCCCATGTAAAGGTTTACATTGTAGCCGGCCACTAGGGGGTGTTTCAGCTTTTTTTTTCACATCCAGTTGCGAAGCCTTAGAGTCATCTCTTTATTTATATATTTTTTGTGTTGTGTAGTTAATGAGTTCAGCCGAAGCGGCGCGCTGTACACGCATGTAAAGCTCTTTGTGTTATGCAACAGCGCTGAACATGAGTCACCGCCGATGGCCAGACACAAAAGATCCTGATCTGATCTGTGTGTGTGTGGGGGGGGGGGATTCGACGGAGGAACTCCCGCTATCAGGTTTCACACGTGGCTCCAATTGAATTGGCACTGATTTCATCGGCGGCGCCGAAAATCCCACCTTGTCTCGTCTTGTTTTCTTTTTTGCCGGCGGCTCAACAAAAACGCGACGTCACCCCTCGGAGGGTGGGGGGTGGGGGGAAGTGACGTCACGTGGTACCTTGAGGATGGTCTTGGTGCGTTTCTTATAGTGCGTCTTGGGCTTCTCCACGACCGGGATGAAGGGCAGCTTCTTCAGGTCCTGCAGGATGGAGAGGGCGGCCCGCTTCTTGGACAGCTTCTTGCTGTTGCCTTCGCCCTCGGCGCTGAACTCGCCGACGGTGACGCGGGTCAGGAAGCTTTTCATGTGCGGGGGGCCGCTCTCCTTCAGCACCTGCGGACAGGTTGTAAACGAGGGGTCTTATTTTTGGGAATGAAGCTAATAAGGCAAAGGGGACAAACAAACGTCTGACAAAAAGAACAATCGGAGGGAAGAGGGAGAAGAAAAAAAAATCCTTTCTTTTTTAGTTCGATGTGCAAGAGTTTACACTAGGTGGTCCGAAAACATCTGTTCCTGATGGTCGCAGCTCTACCCGCCCTCGTGTGCGTGTCTTAGTCATATACAAAACACACATGGGCTGACGCACAACAACGCGCTAGCGAAGAGGAGCGGGTTCCTAGATGACAGTCTTCAGCGCCGAGGGCTCGGCTTTCCTTCCTCCTCAGGCCTCCAGTCACCTGGGAGACCTAAAACAAACACCGGCTGGCGTTAGGTCATGCTTCTGCAATCACATCCACTTCCTGCACAGTCCGTGAACAGTGTGTGTGTGTGTGTGTGTGTGTGTGTGTGTGTGTGTGTGTGTGTGTGTGTGTGTGTGTGTAGCAGGTGGGGCTCTCCCAACACACAGAGAGAGAGGGAACACAACTGCCGCGCTAGACGTCTCCATCGATTCTCGGCCGGCCAAACTGGCCGGGCTGCAGCCGCCTGCCATCTGCAAATGCTTCCCCGGGCTCCCACACCGGCCCGCCGCCCTCGGTCTTTGTGTGGCCCCTCCACTCCCCCCCCCCCCCATTACGTGGGGCTCAATTTTGCGGCGCAGACAGTACAAATTGTAGCAATCAGATGCAATCTGGGATCGGCTATTTTGAAGCCGGCGGCCATTGAAAAAGATCGGGGCCCGATAAGCGGAACTTGGAGCGCTCTTCTAATAGTCTGCACATCAACGCCGCTTAAATGGCAGGATTCAAGGAGAACAAAGAACTGTGTGTGTGAGTGTGTGTGTGCGCACAGCCCCCCCGTCTCTTTCTCTCGCTCACACACACACACACACACACACAAACACACAGAGAACGGCCAGCAGCAGGCTTGTGTTTCGTTTAATTAAAGGGAGCAAAAATGTCATTGAAAGTCTCGTTAATTAAGGCCGAAAGAAAGAATGGCAAGACCCAGTTTAGTTGAGGAATACATACCAGAGGACTGGAATGACTAAAATGAGCTAAAAATGAGCATCTCTGCTGGCAGCCAAAAGTCACTGCACTTGTTACCGCTGCACACAGTTTATTTATTTTTTATTTTTTACACATTAGGCTGATAGCCGGTGTCAGTAGCTGCGTTTCCATGACAGTTTTTCGCGCACAATTAAAAGCGATTTCGCTGGAATTTCGACAAAGTACAATTGCGATTTGCAGCCGTTTCCACTGAATGGTGTGAAGCGCATAAGCCGTAATGCACTTGTACAGCGCCGCTCAGGTCCGTTCAAACTGCAGATGGCGTTCGTTCCATTCACACACCAATACTCCTAACAGCCAAACCATCAAAGACTAGAGTTGCATTCATACACCGGTGAGCTGTCATCAGGAGAGGACGAGCGAGGACGACCCGCCTACTCCTCCAGAAAAAGCAGCCGACCTACAGAGACTTTTAGTGACACACGAGCTGTTCCAGCCGACAGCCAAAACGTGCTCTCACTCGGGGGATCAGCTCTGTTACTGCTCATCACCGAATAAAGAAAATGCAACGAGGCAGTTCCCAGTAAGTTCCGACACTCGGCGGAGCGACGGATGTGGATGAGTTTGGCCGACTGCTTCTGTGTCAGTCGTGGTTGACGATGACGCGACGTGATGGTATTACCAAACGCTGATGAATGACTTCTGGATTGTGGGCCCGTGGTGGTATGCGACGTGCGGGCCTTCTTCCGAAGCCGCTTGCAGAAGTCTTGTTCTGGAAGCCTCTGTACCGCGGAATTGTTTGTCTGTTCGCCAACCATGACTGTGTGGAGAAAAGTCTGGGTGCAGTCAAGAAGCCGACTGTCAGACTCCAGAATTTACGCTGCATTTTTTTGGGGGGGGTTGGGCAACGGGTTCAACAAATTAAATATAATTAGCTGTGATTCATGCTTAAACGCCCAGAAGTTCAGTCTTTGTCTCTGTGTTGAACTAAAACTGGAGCTGGAAATGCTTTTTTATTTTTTTATTATTATTATTTCTTTTTTTTTTTTTTAAAAAGAACTTAGATGTCAATTTTCCTGGTTAACTCTTGCTGGGAAAGCCAATGAATAGGTTCTAAACACTTAAAAAGGTTTTAAAGACTTGAAGCTAGAAAAGTGGGTCAAACTGTGCAAATTATGAAACATAACAAAAACCTATTCAAATTAAATCATCTAGGATCATAATAATAAGAAACAGACAAACGTAAACAAACAAACACAAACTTAATTCTCGGAAATCTCGCGGGACGAGATTATACAAGCATTACAGCTGATGCGCTTCACACCATTCAATGGAAGCACCTGCAAAATTTGTCGAAATTTTAGAAATATCGCTTTTATTCTGCAAACAACTGTCATGGAGAGGCAGCTAGCATTGGCCGAGTCCGTCGGCGGCGTGCAGACTGCAGTCGGCCTCCTGGCAGGTGTCACAGGATCTGAGCCGCACTGATGGGATTCCAGCACATGGGTTCGCTCGCGCACACAACACGCAAACAAACACACCCCTCCGCCACCTAGCCAGACAAGTATCGAGTGGTTCACAGGAAACTCTCGGCCGATTTCTCTCTTCAGTCTCCTTTTGCCTTCTTGTCTCTTCGTCTCCTCTTTCCCTCCAACACGGGAGGCCTTCTCATGGCGACATCAATACCCCGGGCACTCCTGAGGACACATGCGTGTGAGACCTGAGGTATCCGCGGAGAGAAAGCTATGCGAGCAGGGCAGGACAATGGCGGGAGCCGGTCGCGGGAAGAAAGGCTCTTTTGTGACGAGCGTTGCACGGACAAGCCCTGAAGAAAAGTTGTTTCTTGTAAGACGGGCGTTTTTTTTCTTCCCCTTCTTCTCTTGTGTCGTCCTCACGGAAAAGGGAAACTTCGGATCCGACACTCAGGCCGTGATTTATAGATTGGTTGCTCTTTGATGCTGGCATCTCATCTGCTGGATGGGGAGAGGGGGGTAAAGTGAATCGACCGGGCTAGCAGGAGGCTTGGGAGAGCCGACGGCCTTGCTAGAGAACAACTCTATCGTGTTTTTCCTGCCCCGATGGTGGGACGTTGTGAAAGCGTCGCCGCTGTGAAAGCCACTTGACGACCGTTTGGGTTTTGTGTTGGCTTGAATGGACGACTTTGCGAGCATTGTGCGCGGGTGCGACAATAACAGGGAGTGGGGCGAGCATGCCAGTTCTCCTTTTGTGCATCGGTAACGAATACGCGGCGCGGCGGGGGCGCGAGGAGGAGGCGAAGCTGGTGGAAGACACGATGGAAATAGAAGGAAATGACCAAGCAAGAGGTCGGGGGTTCAATTAAAAAAACAAAACAAAAACAGGCATCGCTGAAAAAGTGATGTTGGCTCTAGAAATCCGCTGTCACGGGAGCAATCAGGAAAGTGGCATAATTGCCGAAAGTGACAAAGACAGATTACGGATCGCGCCAATCCAGATTTAGCCGGCTGGAGTTATTAATAGCGGCTCCCGGAAAGGACAGACACGATGAGCAAATGCATTTGCCAAAGATGAGGGAGCGATATTCAGACGGCCCTCCGAAGGTGTCTGTCGACTTTGACTCACACCGGACGAGTCCGACCGACAAAGACTCTTTTCCCTTCCTCCCACGCCCAGCCCGCTGCATCCCCTCGGTGCAACAGTTGTCCAGATTTCAGGTAAACTGAGCCTCCTTTGAAGGGATGGGAGGACGGTGGGAGAGGTTCAAAGAGTGATTTCTTTCAGTGAGTCAGCTGAGACGCGGTGGACGCCAAGCAGAACAGGCCCCGGCAGGGTCACACGAGGACGCCGCTAGCGTTCTCCCTGCACATGCGAGAGGCAGGCGGGTTCTCAAAGTGGCGGCCAACCCTCGTCTTCATCGGGAAATCTAAGGTGAAGTAGGTGAATAAGTCACCTGCCTTTCTAAGACGAAGGAAAAAGAAAAGTAGGAAAAAAGCGGGTGCGTGAGACTGAAAAATGTGTTTATCAAGAGAGAAGATCCCTTTTTATAGCAACTGCACAAGAAGTGAAAACAAAACCCCTTCAGCTATGAGAACGTCGGCAAAAAGACTTTTGACTCTCCTTCAGACTCGGTGACCTCACTTGTGGGAAAATGAAGCAAAGTCTTTTTTCAGATTTATGGTATATCAACAGGGCTCCTCTTCTCAACAAGTTGTTTAGATGTTATAATACCAGTTTGGAACATTATTCAAGCACTTAAATCACATTGTGACAAGTCATGTATGCCTAAAGTGGCCACTACTTATTCTTTCCCATGACTCCTGACGGGAAATTAGAGGGGGGGGGGGGAATCCTGAACATGACGCGTCCGCTGTTTTTGTTCCTCACCTCGAAGTTGACTGATAAGTTCCTCTTCAGGGCGATTTCGTAGACCAGGCTGATCTCTGATTTGCTGGCATCGCCGCCCTCCTCGGCCTCACCTCTCTCTTCGGGACTCTGGGAACAGACAAAAGCAATCGCAGGTCGGAAACGGAGAAAAACCCGACCTCCCAGGATGCTCCACGCAACCAGTTTTGGTTGTGCTGACTGTCAGAGAACATCGTGCCAGCGTAGGCGACGACGCAAAGTCATATCACGAAGCATGTTGTCGTTGGTGTTTTTATTTCTGGGAAGGAAAAAAAAGTGCTTAAGATGCAAAGGTCTATTCAGCCATGGAGAACGCAATGCGCTCCGGGCCGGCAATGTTCCTGGATGTAAAATTAATGCCGTGACCGTTGACCCGTGGGAATATTTAGCCAGGAATTACACACCTACAAGGAAGGACAGCAAACAGAGAGTCAAAGCTAGGAAAAAAAAACAAAGAATAAAGAATTTGTTTGCTCGGGTCGGTTTAATTTTAATGCTCTGACCGGAGATCAGCCCCGACGGCTGTTTACTGCTGGACTAAAGTTCATTCGTTGAGCAATTCCATGAATAAAGACATCGAGTTTGCAGCAAGGAGATGGTATCAGGGGGCCTTTTGGTGCCGATTGTCCGTGGGAATGCAGAGTCCCGTCTAGATCTCTATCTTCCCATGTCCAGCCCTTTGTCTGATTAAGTCTGAATGGCTGCGGCACTTTCCCTCCGGGCTTCTTCCCTTTCTCCCCGCCTCGGCGTGCCACCTGATGCAACACGAGATTGGCGCGGCGCGATGTCCCGGATTTCACACGAGGGACGAGCGACGGCGCTCTTGCACGAGTTTTTGCACCCGTTTCACTGTAAATAGATCTGAGAGATGATGCGACACCAGAGAAGTTTGGCCGATTTAATTGCCGGTCAGGAACGCGTGCGGGCATTCGGGGCTTTCGCGTCTACACTTCCCTCATGCCCTTGTTGTTATGATGGGTGTGATTGATAATGTTGAGTTCCCAGCCAAGGCTGCATCATTGCGAAACCTAAGTCAATGAAAGTCTATGAGGGTCAAAGGTCAGCTTTGTCCTAGAGACATGGGCCCACTTGCTGCTTTATCAGGATCCCCTAAGACACACCCATGCCAAATTTGGGGCTTCTAACCCATGAGGAACCCTGAAACCCTAACCCTAATTTCAGCTAACCCTAACCCTAACCCTAATTCCAGCCTTATTGCTAACCATAATTCAATGCAAGTCTATGAGGGTCAAAGGTCAATTTTGTCCTAGAGACATGGGGCCACTTGCTGCTTCATCGGGATCCCCTAAGACACGTCCACGCCAAATTTGGGGCTTCTAGCCAATGAGGAACCCCTAATTCCAGCTAACCCTAATTTCAGCCTTATCGCTAACCCTAATTCAATGCAAGCTAACCCTAATTTCAGCCTTTTTGTTACGTTACCCTTGGCTCAGCGCGCCAATGCGCCACATTAGCCTCCGTGTGAGAGCATTAGGATGCAAACTTGGATGTCTGGGAAAATCAGCGGACTCGCCGTGACAGAGACAAATCGAGGGTTGAATCTAATTTACTTGCAGATCAAGGACGAAGGAAGTCTTGGAGGGAGAAAAAAAAAGAAAAACAAAAAAAAACTGAGGTCGTGTTCTGCTATGAGACATTAATTCTTGTCCTGAAGGAGCAGCTTTGAAAGAACGAAGAGGGATGATAAAGAGAGAGGGGCCTCATTTACAACTAAGCTCATGAATGCTAAGGTTTGTAAAAGTGCAAAACAAATGTTCAGCTGAGAGCGATAAGACGAGGTTCCCAGCGGATGAAATCATGTGAGGGAGTTTATTTTATCATTTTATCTTTAGCTTAGATAGAAAATAAAATAGATAGAAAACACAACATTCCAATTTGAACAGGCGGAAGCATCGGATTAGGATGTTTTCATTTAGTCACAGCCGCAAAAGTTGACTTGATTAGAAGGTTTTCGACAGTTAATGCGGTTTTAGAGTTGCATAACAAGCCAGATCAGGTGCGTTACGGGCAAAAAAAAAAAAATAATCACATAACTGTGTTTATCTAAAGCCAGACAGCTCGTGGCGAGGGTGAAGAACTTGAGCCCAATCGTGTCGAGCGGGAGACAGTGAGACACCCTCGACACAATGAACGACAATTTGTAAAGCAAGACTTTACAAGTAGCAGCAAACAAAGGGCAAATTTGTAGAGGACGGCAGCGTGAGACACCTGGCCGTTAGAGGTTGGAGGTGCCAGAGCGTTTTGAATAACCAATATTGTCACCAGGGCCAGTCGGTAAGGCTGGAGGGTAATTTGACTTCCCCAGTGGAAGATAACAGCAATCCGTCAAGGAAACTTGGCTTTACTTTTTAATTTATTTTTTAAAAGGAAGGGTAAATCAGGGTGAGACAGACCTCTGCAAAGCACTGCAGAGCTTAGATTAGACATTAGAGTAATTAGAGCAGACGTAGATTAGGATTTCATTAAATAAAAAGCCGGTTACGTGCTCATTTTTGTGAGTGCTCAAAAAAAAAAAAAAAAAATAGGGGCCGGATCGTCGGTGAAGGGCATCAAAAGATCACGCGGTGCAAATCCTTTGACTTTTCCATTAAGGGGGAGAGTTTTCAAGCGTAGGGGGTGGGGGAAGGGGTGCAGAGGCGGTGCAGAGGGGGTGTTGAGCCGTCAGATTGATCTGGTGCGCAAGGTGATAAAAGGCCGGCCCGGGGTGAGACGCTTTGAAAGGACATGATGAGCGAAGAGCGAAATGACCTTTGAGGAACACAATGGACGGCAGGGACGCGAAGGCCGGAGAGGAAATGCCGCTTTGTCAGCGCGTCGGGGTGGGTGCGCGTTTTCATAACGTTTCGTAAGGCTGAAGTAGCGCAGCTGATGTGTCGGCACGTACCAGCGAGGGGACGTCCAGCGTGTCTGCGACAGTTCATTTTGGAGGCTAACAGAGTAATAATAATAAAAACTTAAAAAACTCAACAACAAAAAAAAAAAACGTTTACCTGCGGCGGCCGCTCGGGAATGGGTTCGTCGCGCAGGGCTTGCAGGGCCTTCATGGCAGCGTTGTGTCTGGCCGCCTGGCGGGTGCGTCCCTCCCCGATGAACTCATGGCTCCCCACAGACAGCTGCACGAAGAAGATCTTGGGAACAGGATAGTGGTACCTGCGGCCAGACGGGGGAAAACAGCAGTTTTTCAGGGAAAGAGCGCGCGGAGGTGGAGGCCTGCGGATCAAATAGTAAATTCTCACAGTTTAGAGCGTTCTCAAATTAAAGGCGCGCCACTTCATCAGGGTCAATTACTCTACAATAGGCTGCGAGCAAAGCACTTGACTGATGCTTTGCTATTGAACCCCGGCTTGCGGATGGCGGGACAAAGCGCGGGGACATATATATCCTCTCCCTTTTCTTCTGGCCGCGGACATAGATTTTCCTCTCTTTCTTTGGGCCCTGACAGTGCGGGACTGGGCTGTCACCGGGCAGATTTAGGGGTCTGTGAGCCTGCGTGTGTGAAACCCCCTCCTGGGTGGAGGAGAGACAGCCTGAGAATGTCTAATGGGCGAGAGGACAAGGAGAGAGGAATGGGCCTAGTGGGAAACCAAGGGGGGTGGGTGGGAGGATTCCCAACTTTTTCTTTTCTTTTTTTTTTTTTTTTTTTTAATATCCGTCCCACAGCCCCTCTTTCTTCTCTGCCACTCTTTCAAATTATATTCACGAGGACACGGAGCTCGCGCATGTGCGAGGCGACAAACGAACAGCGATGGCGAAAGATCGTCAACGTTCTTTCGGCGATTTCGCGTAGGGTGAGGGCGCGTCCCAGCTGTTCAATCACGAGAGGGAAATAAAACATGAAAAATTTAACAGCTTGAAAAAAAACAACAAAGGCCTTTTCTTTTTCAACACCAAAAAATGAAACACTTGATGGGTATTTGTGAACCCTGGGAGCATAGAAACGTATAATGTAGGGATGCAAATTATCGATTACTTCATTAATCGATGAAGGATTAATTGATCAGCAGATCAACCTAAATTCACAATGAAAAATGTGTAAGGAACACATTACTTAACCCTTGAATAATGTTGAAGGTCCAATGTGACCCATTTATACATTAGAGAACAGAAAAAACACCCTAAACATTTATCCTCTGACTCTAAGTTGACTTCTAATGGCTCACATTTCAATTTACTTTTTTTTTTTTTTTTTAAGTTGTTTTAAAGTAACTTGTTCTAGGTATATTATGACCATTACAGTATCTACAGGTGAATTTCTCTTTCCTGCCACTACACTTAATTAATTGTGACAAATTAAATTAAATCAATTAAATTCTTAATCGACAAGTAATCGATAGCTGATTAATTCTTAACATCTCGAGCATAATGTGCATTTTTCTTTCACCCACAGTAAGTTGGTGAAACTGATCTACAAATTTAAAAATGTAGTGTAGAACTCTTAGTAATGGAGTTCATGATATTTCATCATTTGATGTTTTTAACAAACTTCAAATAATAATTTTAGCCAGTCAGCGAAAAAAGCAGGCATTTCGTGGCCAAAAGTAGCGACTGAAAACATGCAAAGACGAACAATAGGCTTCGGAAAAAGCAAAGGACAACAACTCGGTCTTGTTCCTCACAAAAACATGTCCTCCACTTTCCCAAGTCTGGGAGTATTTCCTCAGAGCCACGCACAGCGGGCCGGACCATGAGTCAGCACTTTACTGCGAGAACTCTAGCGGGTCTTCCGAAGGCGGCGCACAGCTCTCTGCTTATCCGTCCGCTCTGGGCTCCTCCTGGCCACGGGAGCCTCGCCTGGGCGGGGGCTCCGCCTGGCCTTTGCACGTCAAGTGTGGCCCCGGGGTCTCAGAGGACATGCCAAGTGCAACATGGGCCGCGGCCAACGGCGCCGGGGCCCAGATAGGAGCAGCTGGGGCAGCGGCGCGAGAGTACAGGTGCAGGGAGGAAGAATGGAGAAAGTGGGAAGAAACTAAAGGGGGGGGCTGGGTGGTGAGGTGGGGGGAGTGGGTGGCGGGGGTTGTGGGGTGCTCTGGATGGAAAAAAAAGGGAGTGAGAAGGGAAAGTGAGAGGAAGGAGAAGAGCGAGAGGGACGAGGTGGGAGGCCTGTGGGAGACCCTCCTCCAAAACGTGGGAAAGTAATGGCTTACACACAAGGCAAGCCGCCCAAAAACAGGAAAGAGCGTGTGCACACACACACACACACACACACACACACACACACACACACACACACACACACAAAAATCATGCAAGCTGAAGGAAAAAAAAGAAGAATAATCACGTTCGCACTCAGTGGCCGGCACAAAATCAACACAAGCTGGCAGGATCTCCGCTCTCCGTCGCTGCTTTTACGATTGTTGCTTCTAGAGGCGGAGAATCAGACAAGACACCCGTAGAGAGGGTGTGAATGGCAATGGTGCCATCAGGGATAGATTTTCTGATGAGGTGTGATTACAAGTGTGTGTGTGTGTGTGTGTGTGTGTGTGTGTGTGTGTGTGTGTGACCTGCTGGGATTCTGGGATGAAAATAATAATCATAATAATAAAAAAAAAAGAACAAAGCAAAAACAACGCCACGGCAGCCAATCAAATGATAACCCATCAGTGTTTGAAACCGACTCGTCGGCTCGGCTTTGAGGCCACAAGCGTTCCTGCAGCTACCCCCCCCCCCGCCCCCCCCCCTTTTTTTTCATCTTATTTCAAAAAAGGCTAATGCATCAGCACGCGCGCGCGGACATAGAAGGACTTATTCAAAGGGCGAGCAAACACGTGTTCCTGCTGCTGCCTGAGAGATACGGACCTGCAATTGCTGACAAAATAACACAGTGACATTTGGAACTGAAACAGCTTCTATCCCGCGTGGCATTAAACACTCTCCTAATTTTATAATTCCCTTTTTAATACAAGCTATCTCGCTTCTTCACACTTGCAATTTGAATTAAGTTACAGATAAACAGATTTGATAATGTTGTAAGTCCATTCTGCAATAAATGTTATATCCGGCGCAATGAATGAAAACATGGCAATTTGTTCGGTGTTTTGGTCGAAGGGGACTCTGGTTATTATTTTGAAAAGCCAAGGATTGACTGGAATGGAATCCCCTGAGTCGAGAAGAGCTAACTTTCACAACAACCCAATGACGTGTGTGAAAGTCAAAGGGCACGACGTCATTAGAATGAACACCTTGACGAGGCAACCGCTGAGGGGGGGAGGGGGGATGCAGGGGACTCCAACTAAACTCATTGCATCGGGGTGCCTGCCAAAAAAAGTTGCTGAACAGCTGTTGGGTGAGCGCAGCCCAATATTTGTTCAGAGCCATTAGCATGTTTTGGCAAAAAAAGAAAAAAAAAAAGAAAGGATAAGGAGCCATCTGTGGAATAATGGACATGGCACAGAAAGCCTGGGGGTGGCTGCGAGCCAGGACAAAAGAGCAAAGGGGACGGAGAAACCATGAGGTGGTACTTGGACACAAACTCAAGTCTGACTCCCCAAACCATTTATTGCAAAGGCGTTTGCAAACAAATCTATAAAAAAACTGGAAGTTTTCCTACGTGCTTTCTACGTGCTTTTAGCGCTACGCTTTCTCGTGGGGTCGCAGGTCACGCCCTGGACCTCCCGGCAGTTCGTCAGAGCTAAAGCACGCAAAGCACACTCGCATTTACAAAATTGGTAAGTTGGAGCCTCCATCCATCAAACTGCGCGTGAGCGTCGTCAGGAAGTCGGAGAACATTGAATTCCCACAAAGAGAGCTCCCGACTTGGGAACGCGCTGATACCTCTGCTGATTAATTTGAATCTTGTGTTGCAAATCTGAAGGTCCATCTGATTGTCCGGACGATTTGGCCTGGCACGAGCACCGACAGATGCAGCGCCACGCCCGGCTGCGTCGTCCGGCGGGAGAAAGTGGGCCAAGAAAGCACTGATAAATAATAATAGGGAGACGGAGACGAGGGGGACGTCCGGGCCGAGCTTGACCACCGAGACGGCGGCTGGCCGCGGAGACACGCGGTCGCACGCATTGCACCACAATGGCACGCAGGCACGCACAAACACACACACAAGCTTCTGACTCAGAGCCTTGTTAAGGAAGGAGGGGGGGTGGGGGGGAGGCCAGGCGGGGGGCCAGGGCGAAACGTGGGTGAAACATTTTGGACGAGCTCCATCTCGCAGCAGCTGCGCCGTCTTCGGACCTCCTGTCAGAGCTTCGCTGCACGCACTTCCTCACAGTTTTCCATTCTTCTTCCAGACTTCTTATTTTTCTCTTTAGGGTCGCTTCCGATTCTTTCTCCTCCATCCTGTTTTTGGACGGGCGTTAAAAACCCGGCGGCCGCTCCGTGCGAGATGACCGCGATAATTCAAAGGGTGGCAGGAAGTTAGAAAACAAATACCCCATGTCACATTTGAAATAATGACTCAGCAGTTCCAGAAAAGGTGCTCGGAGGAGTTTGCCAACAGGTTGTAAGTGATAATGAGGAAGTGATTTGAGAATTGTGCTCCAGCTTCAGAAGAACCACATGAAGACGGTCGCCCTGGAGCAGCAGCTAGGACGCAGACTGCACTCAGTTACTGGAACAATGGAGAATTAAAGCGGTGTGTGTGTGTGTGTGTGTGTGTGTGTGTGTGTGTGACTCAAGTGGCACTTAAGGCGACAGCGGGGCCACTTTGCACAGCGTAGTGAGCGGCCTTGCGTGTAGACTTTGAAATGTACAGCTTTCATTTGGGTGGGTAATAGCAGTCATTTGACAGAATAATATGGCCACACGTCCAACATTCTGCTGGGGAGCTTTTATTAAAGTCGCTGCGGTGATATATTTCCCCACCGCGTCTCTCCGCTGCAGTGCAAGTCCGCGAAAAGCAACTATCACGGAAGAAATGCGACCGTGCAAAGTGGCGAAATAAAAGCGGAAGATTTCATCAGTTCCTTTTATGAAATTGTGCGATCTGACAGCGTTCACTGTTGGAGCTGTTTGTTGCGGTTCCAACGTTGGGGAGAAAGAAAATTAAAGCCGTTGTTTTGTTTTTTGTTTTGTTTTTTTTATGTTGGCGCAAGCTCTGTAATCACTTGCGGCCTGCCTCCGTTCCCGACTCGTGAGAGGTCCCGTCCCTGTGTAAACTGACCACCGTGCCTCTCTGGCTGTCGCACCGTATTGCCCAGTCACGGCTGCGCGAGGAGTATTGTTTGCACAACGCAAAAGGTTTACAGAAGCGACCAGCAAGGGAAGATATAGATATATACACTAGCAGTCAAAGGTTTGGACACACCCTATGAATGTAATGTGTTTTTCTTTCATTCTCATCACTACTGGCATTGCAGGTTCTCACTGAAGGCATCAGAACTACGTATACGAACACACATGGAATTATGCAGGAAACAATAAAAGCGCAAAATAATATTCTCTTCCTGTGCGCTGAAAATTGCTGGCGTGTCGAGGAAAATTTACGCAAACACACCACCAACCTGTATGGCAACCCTGAAAAAGAAAAAAATCCCAGCTTCTCTTAACCTGGATGCCCCGTCAGTGCGAACTGTTAAGACTTGGCTCGCGGAGTGGAAGGGCTGGCTGGGGATCCGTCCTTAAAGCAGCTCCTGCCGGCCTCATTAGGAATATTACACACTGTGACCCGCTGTTTAACGTTCATTGTCATTAAGACGGGCTAAAGACTGGCTTTGTTTTAACGAAACAAACCTTTTTTCAATTTTCTCCAAAAAAGTGAATATGAATGAGTGTTTTCTCTTTCCAAATTCTTCCTCTTTGGAGAAATGACTGCTTTGAGCCAATTCCCCCCCCCCCCCCCCCCCCCACTGTTGTTCCATGGAAAACCAATTTCAACTTATTCCACTGCGTGGCAAATTGTTTGTTTTTAATTGCCCAATTGTCCCAGAGAGCATCGTATCATGCAAAATTCACTTTACCAGTTTTCCAATAATAAAATTTGCCTCGACCCAAGTGGCGGAACCACAAGAGTTAAGAAACAAGAAAACTCCCTCCTTATTTAAACAATTGAAGAGATACATGTACTTTTTTTTGCTTGTTAACCATTCATAGATAGATAGATACATAGGATAAAGCACGTTCCCCTGAGGATGTACATTTATTATGTACAGCAAAATATAAATATATTTTCTTGCTTTGCTCGTGAACCTTTTGAAACATCTTTGCCAAAACCCTCAGTTCTGACCATCAGCTCTTTGTGATGTCACACAGGGGGCATAGAAACCAGCTGATCAAAATAAACTGGAGCAGCCACAAACTCTGGGCTCAGCTGAGAGGGACACACAAAGCAGTTCCACTAACACAAGATACATTTGTTCAGACGCTCCACTTTCCTGGCCATTCCCCCGATTTTTCAGGACCACCAAAGACGAGCTGCTTTATTCAACACAACGCTTTGTTTTGACTTTTCCCCACTTCCCGGGCCAGCTTGTATGATATTACATATTTGTAATGGCTTGCCATCTTCTTCTTTTTTTTTTTTTTTAATCTCAAGTATTTTCTTCCAGCGACATGCCTGTCACTTTGGAGATAACCCACTTCGTGCAGCCAAAAGGAAAGGCTCAGTATCAGGCGTAATGGTTTGAATGCACGATCTTTGCTCCAAAGCGAGCACCACATCCAGCTCCTCTCACGGGGGGCCCACATACGGACGTTTCCAACTCGACCTTCCAAGGCCACGGCAGAGAATTCCCAAAGCTCGTCCCACTGATGCAACCTGGTTCCAGTGCGCAGTTCCGGCGGTCAGCTTTTACATTTGATCCGTCGAGGGGACTTTGGGGGGGGGGGAAGGAGGACACGCATGGATTCCCAAACACGGAACGCTGGAGAAAGTGAGGGGGATGAAAGGAGAGACCAGACTTCTGTGTCGCCAAAGTCCGTTCAGCGCAAATCACTCTAAATCTCTTGTTTGTGTTGGACCCCTGTTCCACTCCCTCACCCCCACACGCCCACCACCCAGCCGTGGTTATAAAACACAGCTTTATTAGTTTACACCCTCTTGTACAATTTGGACACATTATCCCTTGTTTGTCCCGCGGTAATTTACACAAACGGCCCGAGCGCACACATCTGATTTATTGTGTGTGCAAGATACGCGTGGCGATCCAAGAAGGAGGGGAGAAATATGTAATGCAATAAAAACGTATCCATCTGATATCTGGACTTGTGGATTTTGGCACTTTCCCCTTTGGTTTTCTGGACTGCAATTGCGATGGGACCGATAAGAGAGAGCCATAACTGGGGCACGCTTGAGTGGATAAGCGAGAACAAAGTGACCCAACTGCGAGGCTGCGCTGCTTCAAAAGGCAAGCACACGAAAATGAATGTATGTATGTAATCGTGGAGAATGAAAAAATAATCTTGGAGGCGGGAGGTCTCCAAACATTTTCTGTTTGGATTGATGAAAGGTTGACCCATTTAAGAGGGTACAAGTGGAGATATTTGGTAAATTTCACTTCAAAGGCGTTTTCTTGCAGCAACCCATGTCTGCATCCTGTCAATGAAGTGCTTTCGCTAGTGCAAGTGAATTGGGCGATGTGAACTAAACTTCAAATAAAGGTAAACGCCACAGGAAAACATTTCATTTTTCAAAGATTATATGGTGTTAGACCACAGTTAACAGAGAGGCTGCGTTCAGACTGCAGTCGAATCTGATTCAAGTCCAAGGATTTTAAGGGCTGGCTGTCCACACTGTTGTCCAAATGGGATCTGGCTCTGTTCAGACTGGGCCACATAGTCACGTGTGTGACGTCATATAATTGCGACGGAAGCAAAAACTAAAGGGACTTGTTGCGATACACATGAGTTTCCTCTTCTGTTCAGGGACTGCTGTCGAACAGTTAAAACCCATCAGTGTCTTTGGAGCTGTTCAGACTGGGACGAATCTGTCCAAATGTGATTTGAAACTACCTCCCGAATGCGGTTTCAATCCGTTTTGCAAAAATCGGATTTCATGTGATTTGGGACTGTTTAGACTGCAAAAGAGCCATCCGGTTTCAATCTGGATGGGCTAAAAAACGGATTTTGGCTGGCAGTCTGAACGAGGCTACAGTCATGTCGGAACACTTATTTCAGTTCTTCTGTGTCGGGTTGAACTGAGCTGTGGTGTAAAGTAGCCTCACTTTGTGCTGTGCTGGGGAATCTGACCCCCGGGTTAGCGTCCATCACCACCTCGTCACATGAGGAAATGTCAGAAGGCAACACGCCTAGACGGTGACTCGGCCCACTGCTCTTCCAACTGTCATGATTTACGGTCATAACCAAATGAGGGCCTGGGAGGAGGTGGACGGCTTCATACTGCTTTGCCTCGCCGTAACGGGAGGAGGAGGGAAGTTCTATCCAAATTCCAACTCTGACAGAATACAGGATGCGGGCCTCCCCGCCCCGTCGGGGGAGTCGGAGCAGCGGGAGGGAAGCTGGGAGTGCGGCTGAGCCGACTGAAGAAGCCCCGGCTGTGAGTCATCCCGGACAGGTCTTCCAATCACAACACGGGAGTCGGTTCCCCGGAGGAGGCCGAATCCGGCCGCGTTTCTTGACGGTGAAACTTGCTTTCCTGTCGCGGCCGTTATTTATCGGAACCGCCCCAAGCGATGGGATTTCCGCGCGAGCGCGGCAAAAGTGAACGCGCAGGAAAATCGCATGCGTCACTCTCTCGCTGTATCTGAGGATGAACAATGGTGCAGTTATGAGCGGTGGATAACAGAGACGGAGTACTTATTTTAAACAGCGGCCGGTCCCCCCTCGCCATTAATAAGATTCATTTAGACGCTGATAAAAGCGCGCTTGGTATTATGGCCGCCTTTCCTCATCAGTGCACTTTCTGAACGAATCAATACTGGTCTGGGCGGTGATTAGAGCGCTGATGGATCCGAGCCAGGCTGCCCTTTTAATGGCAAGATTTTCCATCAACATGACTCCGGATCACTCTTATTCATCATAATAGTTAAGGACATGGGCATGCGGAAACCTTCGCCTCCCTGCGAGCGTCATTAAGGTGACCGATTGCAGATATGTTCTGTCACTCCCGCCACATTGGCAGCCGTCTGAGGGCCAGAATTCATATCCAGCAGGTCTCGCTTTCATTAATCCGGGGGCTCAACTAAGAGACCTGATAGGAAACATAAGTGACCTTGGGAAATATATATGCACTCCTGTGGATTTTTCTGTTGCACAAACCCTTTCATCCCGCTTCTTTTATCCCCCGCCGTCATAAAGTTGTCTCAGGAAAACACGGCGGGACAGGCAGACGAGGCCTGTGTCCCGGGGGGGGTGGGGAGAGAGAAAAAGAAAAATCATCCCTGTGTCATGTGACGTTGACAGACAGATGCTGGAAAACAGATTTGCCTCCTCTACCCCTGCAGACATTTGTCTTTCGCTCGTGTTTGTTCCTGCACGGATCAAATGCGAGAAGATGTGAGCCAGATGCCGGACGGACCGTCTGCAGACTGGAGCGAGTAACACGCGCAACGCTGCCCCTTCCCCAGGCTTCCTCTTGTCTGGGAGTGCCTTCCCGTCTTAACGAATAAATCCCACACATTTGGCGGGATAACGAATCGCAGCACTTTCCTTTGAGCCGAGGGTTCTGCTAAAAAAGCAAAGCAGACATGTCATCCGTTACGCTCACAATGTTTCATAACTGCTTAACGGCAGAGATTAAACTGGAGACATCCGTCCACGCTTGGGGGAACATTAGTGAGCGGCAGCAATTTTTGTTATGTGTGCGCTGTTACAAAATGGGTGCTTGGTCGCCGTTGCAGAGCGCCGAAGGGATTATTTTACAACGGGGAAACACTGCCATCTAGTGGAGCGTCGACAAAACAGCTTAACCGCATTTCATAACCCGAGACAAATGCATAATAACCACTCGGGAGTTTGCCGCGTTCTCAGAGACGGCACAAGCTTTGGAGCCAAATAAATCAGCTTCTGTAAACTGTGTGCAAAACTTCTGTCACGCTGTCTCAGTATTTTTAAAAACACTATGATCCCCAGGACCCCTTAAAACGCCACTAACTGCAACAGTTTGTACTTTGGCTGACTATCGAGTGAGATTGCGGCAAAGGCAGCGGTCTAACATGCAAGAACACCGCACAATATAAAGCTCTGATCTTTCTCAGACATTAATCTCACACGACAGGCTTTAAAGTTCCAGCGGGGCCTGTTGGTCTCTCACTCTAGGCCTACCTGGAAGCCCTGTTATTCCAGTCAACACATCCAAATTCCTAAATAACATTCCTTCACTGAGGGAGGGGAGATCATTAATTGCACCTCGGTGACACTTTTATGGAGTAGTGGAAATGGCCGGACGGCTCCAGTGTAACCGAAAAGAGGAGGACGAGGGAGACGAGGAAGAAGGGAAGAAAGGCCGTTGACAGAGACTGAATGCGCCGAGTCCCCGTGAGGGCACGGCACTCATCAGTTTGGGGAACAGATGGGGCGGAGGGCCACGTCTGACACACATCTGAGCAAAAAGAGGGATCAAAGAAAGGATCCCCTCTAAGATCTGCCCTCCGCGTACTAGGCAACCATCAAAGTGCATTTCATTCATTCCTCCGTCTCGCACGTACAAAACAAAGCAATTGACAATTGGTTACAGAATATACAACGTGGCCACAATTAGCAGTTCCTCTCCAATGCGACCAGCCCGAGTGGAGATTGCGTGATTCGCCTCACTGGCACTGCAGTTGTTTTCAGTTGACATTCAAGACGTGCATAAACCTAAGAAAACACAGTGGGGATAAACAAATCTAGCGAATAAATCCAGCCGTGCGGGCTCTCCGTCCCCATCTCTGATGAGTGACTAAGGTAAACACCATTAAAATTCTTTTGCTGCAGCCCGGCTGGAGCCTTTATTGTAATGAACACAGCAATGACTCTCTAAATGAGAGTGAGGCATGACATGACTGAACGTCCAAATTGTAGCTGAGATGATGAAAAAACAGGACGGCTTTGTACATCGTCTTTGTGTTTTGGATACAACACAAGTTGCTTTTTGCTCAAGTGCTTCCTTGAAGCGTTGTTCAAAGCATTGCAATGACAAACACATTTCAAGGACACATTGTTGCCACACTCATTTATCATAATAAATGTCAAAGCGGTCTTCCAAATTAAAAGTACGTGACAAAATGCCACAATGTGTTCATTATCAAACTATATCAGGGTCTAAATATCCACATTAGACAAGTGCAAATGTGTGACCTACTAAAGCAAGGTGTAAATACACGATCACTTGACTAATTGCAGCCTTGCTGTTAAAGTTGAAGCCTTTCCGTCGCACCACACCTACCGTGAACCGTTTGAAATCCCTACACAAAGCAGGAGGGAACCCAACAAACGCTGCGATTGCCGGATGGCTCTTTTCTGAACTGCTATTTCGGTTACTACAACTCGTAAAACACAGTGTTGGAAGCGGCTAAGCTAGCCCGGGTCGTGGTGCTCACCTTTGGTTGAACATGCCTCTGAAGTTGTAGTTGGCTCTGTAGTTGGGCATGGGCTTGGGATCCAAAGGCCTGTAGATGGCCGGCTCCCCTCTCTTCATGGCCAAGCCGTTCAGCTCCACCGTGGGCGTTATGCTGCCTATAAAAAGAAAATTAAGAAGTTGATTTAACTGCTGAAATCAAGACGTTGATTTCCTGGAAATCCCATCTGCTTATAAGTAAACATGGAGGGAACTTTGTCTCTTAGGCTGGAAATGCAGTCCAACCCAGTGAAGTCAGAAGAAGTAGTTGGGCCCTCTTCAAGACTTCCTGATCTGTCTGCCTGTGAACAATTGATGGTGTGCTAATCCTGCAGCTCCCATCTGATGTTGCACAACCTATCACGGGGCTTTCCTCATCCCATCAAAATGTTCCCTATGAGGTTATTCACAACACAGATGCAATAAAGTGTTAATGATGGAAGACAGGCTGTTAATTGGAGACACAGGAGAGCACTTGGCCAGGTTTGGAAGATGATTTGGAGACAATGCTGTCATGCTGGGGTTTTTTTTTTCTTTAAACTTGAAAGACAAAACATTTTCTGCAAAAGGACATCAACAAGTACCGCTTTACTTGCAAAGGACGGAGACGTTTAGTCAAAAGCAGACGTTATGTGAAATGAACAGCAGAGGGCGCTAATGTTACATTGGACAAAGACTGACTCTGACTCTACCGTGCTGTTTAATATAAGCATATCCAGGCATGTTTTTCTCTTGGTGTTTATCGATGTTGTGCTACCTGGGTTACTGTTGATGTCGACTTTGGGGGAGCGGGGCGCCGGCCGGGGGAGCATGCTCTCGTCCAGGGCTTTGGCAGCTGTGGAGTGCTGGGCCTTTTTAATGCTGGTGCCTTCTGCCTCCCACACCTGCTCCCCAAGAGTCAGCTGCACGGTGAAGATCTGGAGGAGAGACGGACGTCAACCAACGGGGACGCTTTTACATTTTTAACAGCTTTTCTTGATGACGTTGTGGTGGCCGCAAATGAAAAAACACACTCACCTTGGCATGTGCTGGCCCTCTCTCGCTGAGGAGCTTATACTGTGGCTGGAGCCTATTGAAACGGGCTAACTCATTCACCAAACACATTGGAGTTTTCTCTTTAGGGTTTGCCATGTTCTCCTGGGGCGGGCCTGAAATGGAGAAAGTCAGAAGTCAGGGCTCAGCACCGGAGATGAAGTCCATGCACAAACACATGCAATTGACAAGACGATTGTCAAACCTTGTTGGTAAAATAAGAAAGTAGTATGACAAAACATCCTCACGTCTTTTCACTCTGTACGTTACTGGATTTTAAGTTGTACACACATAAATTAGTGAGTGTATGCTCGGTGTGTGACAAAACGAACACGTGCTTTGGTCTGTCGAAAGACAAGCAGAGCGCAGGCACGTTAGGATTTTCTGAACTGCTTCCATTGATTAACATTTCACAACAGTTGCAATTGCAAACAAAAAGGCCGCCGTGCAGTGTCAACAAAAACACACCAACGCTGAGGCTGGCGAGTGGTTGTTTATTTGTGCTGTAAAGACGTGGGGGTGCACACTTGAATTCCAATGAAATCAGCAGTACGATGAGTTGCTGGGTTTGTGTTTTTTCGGTCTTTGCAGATTTAACCTTTTCCTGGTTATTTTGTTGCCAATGATTAATACTGTTGACTGTGAAAAGGAAACGGAGAACCAAGCATTCTGCAGCTCCGCCGCTCTCTCTTGGCCGTCTTACCTGGCGATGTGGCTGACACAGGGTCGTCCCCATATCCGACTGCAGGAGCAGGGCAGGCGGGTGTGGGGGCCGGGCCTGTGCCGTTGACGGAGGGCTGCAGACCCAGGGGTCCTGGGCTGGCCATGGCCGCTGGGGGGACGCCAGGGGAGAGGCCAGGACCAGCCAGGGGTGCTGAGGTCTGTACTTTCACTTGAGCCATGCTCTATTCCTGGAGCCAGACAACAAGTAACATTTGATCATGAATACGTCTCAAACTGGACCCACGTTCAGATCTTTATTGGTCGCCTCTAGCCACAACTGGACCAGTTTTTATCCAAAATGTGTTAATCTCCGGGGAAAAAAAGTATCTTTAGCCCCCTCACAAACACCAATGTGTTTTCGCTTCCTTGTAAAAGTGATGCTTTGTTGGCGCTTTGGTGGTTTCACAAACGGGGGATTTCTCCAGTTGTGGCTTTTAAGCAAACACTCTTCAAATTGTGGGAAAAAAAAATCGAAATAACTCAAGAATGAGCTTTATTGACATGTGGAAAACACATTCTTCAGTAAAGAGATTTTTTTAATTTAAAATAATAATAATAATATGACACCTTACATCATATCATATATCAGGTGAACATTGAGGAAACTCTTAGCCATTGCTAGTGGCAATGGTACAAAAATAACATTTCAAATTGCTGCAACAGAGACAGTATTTCACATTTGTTCACTGCGAATGACACATTTGTGCATAAGGACACCATCGTTCACATTCTGACCCACAAGGCTGCTAACACCGCCAGACAACGGGGCTTTATTTTCTTTGCTGCAGCTTGCTGGGCACCCTGGAAAACAGGAGACGAACAAGAGACTCCAATGGCAGCGCAAGACAATGGCTCGTCAATGATAATTCACTTGAGGTTCAACACAACCTTTAATTTGAACGACACGTGATTCTTTTCAATTACGAAACGCACAGGCGAACGATAGCTGACACCGACACTACACCACCAGTGAACAGATGCTGTTCTCGAAGGTAGCACCCAAACATGTATCAATAAAACACAGTTGAGGTCTGGTGTCATGTCAACGGCTCATACTGCCAACGTTCACATATTGCAAGTTTTACCGTGACGTTAATGTATTGCTACGCTATCGATTGCCCCCCCCACCCCCTCTTAACATCTCCACTGCATCTTCCCTTGCTGCCACTCACACAGCTGAGTTGGTAATTTGCCTCGTTTTTTTTTTCTTTTTTTTTCTGCCTCCCCGGTCTCTTGTCACACACTACAGAATGTAGAAACTATTTATTTATTTTTTTAAAGAAAAGGCTAAATGACACAAGACACTGGCGTCAGGGAGGTTGAATGTGGAGGTGCTGTTAAGTTCAAACTGACTGACAGGGGGCTGTCTGCAACCACTGGATCGACACTGCAGCCCCGACTGAATTTGAACCTTAGCAAGGGAAGCTAACGCCACCGACCGCAAAGCGAGAGTGTCAAAATTAATGTCAGCACCCTGGTTGGAGACACCGGTGTTCGCGAGTGTGCCCGCTGTCATGCGTTCTGTCAGCACGGTTTGTCTTATTATGCACCAGCCAGCCGCCTCCAAGAAGGCTAGTTTAGCCGGTTAAGGCTCATCATGGCTGACCGGCCGAGGGCTCCCCCTTGCTAGCATCTCCACCGCCACCCATTTCTCCACGCAAAGGCTGAGGGATTCAGTCCGCCGCAACACTAGGCACGGGCCGCTGACGGGCGTGACAGCTCTCCCCTACACTGTCCGACTACTACGGGCATATATATCGGAATATTTTTTTACCTTAGTCCAGGGCCAGACCCCAGTTACACCTCCGACATTGGCAAACACTAAAGAGAACTGGATGGAAGAGGGACCAGACCACGTCATTTGTATGGATAAATGTCGTTTTTGATACGTCTTACGTGGAGGCGACTTGTAATTGAGACCTTTGAGGCTAATATGTTATCGTTCCCGCGCTTTTTCGAGCGTTCGGTGTTGTATTACGCTAACCTCACAATTACCGCTGCAGTTTGACGGGAATGTTGAATGAATTGGACACCCCCGCGAGTCTGTGAATGGTACAGTCCTGCTGCCCGACCTCGCAGCCTCAAACTTTGATTTTGGCCCTAAAATGAGCCTTTATAAACGTGTACCCTATAAATTACATGGCGTTCAGGTGGTTCATTACGACTTTTGACAACCGATAAAACATATTTACACTATTTAATGATGTATGTATTGATTTCTGTGTTCACTAGATGAATTAGTTTGTGATTTTTTTTTAAATTTTTTTTATTGATTTTAGAGAATATCCCTTGAACAATACTTGATTGTGCCTTGTTGATGTTTTTTTTTTTTTTTTTTTTTTTAAATAATTAGCTGGAATTTTTTTGTCTTTTCTGTGCAACTAATCTTGACCATCAGCTGTCTCTTTTTTTTTCCTTCAGTATCTAAAAGCCAAGTTTGACAAGAAAATGTTACACATACGTTGAATAGCAAAAAACTCACGCTCACCTAACCTGGATTATGCAACGACGCTGGTTAGCGATGGTGCTTCTCATTGGAAAAGTTTAGAAAGGGTTCCAAGGACATTAAACGCGATTTCTCAAGAAGGCCACTAGATGGCGACATTAGCCGTCAACTTTGCATTTCAGTAAACCAGAAAAGTGAAAATGAATTGAGAGTTAACATTTCTAAGGAGTTCATCAACAGGCGAGACACATTTTGAAAAAGACCTCTGAAGGATTTTTTTTTTGTTTATAGTTGCAGATATATTTTGACCTCTGATGTCAAATATATTGACATTTGCAAACGTTTTGCTAATAAATTTGGCAGCTCTTAATCTTATCTAGTATTCAGTCTCCTTATACGGCAACATTTTGATAAAATGCCCAAAACAATGGCCCGAAAATTCCTCTGAGGGCGAAATATATTGAACAATGGGAAGCACTATGGATACCAACGGTTGAATAAAAGTGAATCTTTGCTTTTATTGTTGATTATGAAAATGAACAGGCACCTATTACATGGAGCTTGAACATCCCAGAACATAAATTTAAATATAAATAACACACACTCATTAGTGTTGATCACTCACAACAACCTGCAAGCTAAGAGTTCAAACCACATTGAAAAGGAAATCAACCAAGATAAATAAAAGAAAAGAAAAAATCTCACGCCCAAACCCATGTAACATATTCTGTTGCAAGTTTGTCTTGAAAAAAAAAAAAGAAAAAAAATCTCACCCACGCACCACTGGGTGAAGGCATCTTGTCCCCACACGGATGCTGTCATTGAAACACTCCTCTCAGTTCCATTGTCCCTTTTCATCACAGTAGGTGACAGCGGACACAACCTTTACAGTGAAGCTAATAAAAATAAGAATCATTGGTTAAATAGATGTCTTTAAATTATCGATACAGTTTCTGAGATAGCGCTGTGCTGTGGTAATCTCCTCTACAGTATAGAGCATCATCACATTCACTCATATTCATTCGAGAAACTAGACTGTAAAACAAAACACACAAAAAAAACAAAAAACAAAAGAGCAAATGCAGTACAAACAACCCAAGATGGAAAATTCAAGTATCGTTGACTGGATGGCAATGAAACATGTCTTTAGGAATGGAGTGATTACGGCCTAAGAGGACTAAAAGCAGCACAGCCTCTAAAGGAGCAGTCTGCCGTATCCATCCCATAAACCGTTACCAAAGTTATGGAAAGACTAAAAGAGTTTGATGCCAATAGGAAAAGCGTAGGGTTTAAAACTGCATGCACCCCCACTGCAGAACTACTAAACCTTTTTTTTTTGTTTGTTTGTTTTCAAACCAGCAGAAGGGTTTGCTGCCGACTATACACGTCCTAATTAGCAAAAGATGCAAGCTACCTCCCGATAAAATGAAACACTCCTATTACCATTCTGCAATAAAGCAACGCATCCTCTGCTAATTTCTCTCATCCTACGAGTTAAACTTATGTACAATAGTTTCAGACATGTTACATTACTTTCTAGAACATAACAGTCTCTTTTGGTGAAAATATAGTAAATTTAAAATATCTGATAGGTATCTTTTTTTTTTTTTAGAGGTGATCTCTTTATTGAAAAAGTACCTGAGCCAAAACTCTGACCAGGGGGAATACACAAAAGCCTCATCTCTACCTCCTATTGTCATTCTTTACCACTTGGAAAAATTAAAACAATTGAAAGAAATTAAGAAAGAAGATAATCCCCGACTAACTCATTAAAACAACCCCTTTTCAAAGTAAGAACTAGTTGGGGGCGGGGGAGAAACAGAACTGAAAAAAAAAAATCAAAATCAAACATCCTGGAAGATTAAAGCATTAAGTTAAAAAAAAAAAAAAAGGTGTCACACAAATAAAAATGGATCATGCCACCAAGTTCTGTCACAGACATTCTTTAAATGGCAGAGAGGCCGCTGCACATTTTTCAAGGACATACTGAACGCCACGCGAGTTCGGCCCCAACTCATTCGGTGGAGACACACGCCGGAGAGGTCATCGTTCGAGACGTCCGTTCACGTCTCCGCCTTGCTCCGATCTGTACCGACATTCTTTTTCCAAAGGCCAGGGGAACCGCAGCCGGCTCTCGAGGTTGGAAGATGACGAAGAGAACAGTTCTCTCGGGTTACAACGAACGTTCCAAACTAAAACCCTTTCACCTGACAGACAAAAAAAGGAGCACTGCTTGGAGTTCCAACTGTGAGTTGGTAAGAACAAAAAACAACTGAACAAATAGTGCCGATTCGAACTACATACTTTCACAGTGCATATGATTAAAGAAAACAGACAGACGGATGAAGCACTTTCTTGGGGTTTTGATGGTCGCATCCCTTCCAAAAAAATGTTGCCATTTGGATATTTCTTTATAGGCCCAAGCATGCATTCATCAGTTGTTATTGCACAACACAAGGACCTTAAAATGCACCCACACACAAATAATAATAATAAAAAAAAGTAACAATAATAATTAGAAAACAGGAATTATAATCATTTCAGTACAAACCCATCTCCCTCCCTCACTTGCTTGTTTGTTTGTTTGTTCTTTCGCTTCGCTGCATCGCTTTTGAAACAAACAGAAAGGGGGGGTGGTAAAAAAAGAAGATCCGTCTGGGGTGCACCTAAACATCCGTTATTATCATTCTCTATATTACAGCCGACTAAAACATGCATCCACGGGTGGAAATGCAGTCGAGAGCCTCAGGCGCATGGCGTCCACTGTTCCAGTCAAAGGTCAGAGTTCAAAGACTGAATGATTACAAAGTGCTTTACGTAGGTCAGTAGGACTTCTCTCTTCTACCATTTTTTTTTCTCCTGTTTTATTACAAAGTTTGTACATTAGCAGGTATCATCTGTGAAGGAGAACAAAAAAAAAGAAACAAACAACAAAGATTTTAATAGCGTGACCCGGAGAGGTTTGGATTAAAAAGGAAGGCGCGTGAACGCACTTACCGTGATACCACCATTTTGTCTTCTTTGGATTTTTGTTACACGTTCTTACATAGAAGGAGTTGTCAGGCGGTCGTCTCTGTGGCGGGGGAAGCGACAATCAAACAGTTAGCACGCACAAGGCGAAGCGTTGGTAGCCCGTGAAGTGATGCGACGGGACGGCCTCCTCACCTTCTCTTTGCAGCTGGACAACATGCTGATAATGCTAAGACAAACTGATTGCACCGAGAGGGCCGGCGACCAGTCTTCCGTCAAAATAGATAAACAGATGTGACCGTTGCTATACACGTGAGGGTGGACAGGTATATTCTCCCCTGTGAACATTACCTGCAGGAAACACAGGGCAGTGCAACTCTGGTTAGATCATCGGGTCATCATTTAAGACAGGAACTTTTAATCCGGCTCCGTCGAACGTGAAGAAATGATATTAATAGTAAGAAAGTACTAAAACAGCTGTACTTATGTATTGCAGAGCTAAATACAGTGGGCCTTCAAAGACACATGTCTTATGCAAAAGCTTTTGTTCATTTTCAATTGGCATTAAAACACGTTTTCTACATACCCCATTACAGTATATACATTTTTTTTTTAATCCTATGAGGTGGGTCACCCAAACACTCCATCCATCTGCTGCTGCTGCTCCGGCCCCTCGACCAAATTTTTAGACCCCATTGTGGCCCCACCGGTCAAGTAGTTTGCCCACTCCTGATTTAAAAGCTCAATCCGCGGTCTCTTGCGTGCACTCTCAAAAGACAGGAAGCGTTTTTGGCCGATCTAAAGATAACCTTCCGGTATTTTGTAACTGATGAAAATGTTTTCATTGCCATCGAGAAACACGGGGAGTTTCAGCCGCAAAAAAAAATGCTCAGGCTAAGCCCAGCACAGCCACCAGAGGCTCTGGGATTAGCAGAAGGGGGACCGGGACGGGGGGTTTTGTCGAGGAAGATTTGTTTCAGATTTCTCTTTCAGAGTGGGGGCAAGATGATCGCAGCCGGTAAAAGGGTACGAGAGGCCGGGCCGCGCCTACGGATAAATGGAACCCTGGTGGGACATCAAGATTGCGGCGCTCCGAGTGGACAGAATGAGGGCTCGCAACCGGCGGAGCACAATAGACCGAGGCAGCCTGGCTCCAGACAGGGGGCCTCCGCTGAGGGCCAAAGGGAGGGGTAAAGGGCCGGAGTGGCAGACTGAGTGTTTGAGATAAGAGCAGAAAGTCAACCTGGCACAGCACTCGAACTGAGAGAGAACCTCTCCGACGCTGCGATAACATATTCGCTGAGACTTCTGATAGGGTAAAAAGCTTTGGGCTGCTTTGACGAGCAGGCCCGGTCCGCTCCATGATCTGCGGCGCATAAGACGGAATCTCAGCCTTTGTGAAAACGCTCGTCGGTTTCCTCAAAGCAGACGCGATCACGGCCGCCCTCGTGCAAAGTCCACCCGGCAACTGACGCAACCAATAGTGCATTGTGGCGCCCAACAATGGGGTTCATTCAGGGGCCTGCCAGAGGAGTCAGAGGGTCACTCTGTCGGCCGGTCCTTCCCCGTTTGAGGCAGATAAGTGGCTGAGTTGATCAAATCCCCCCCCCCCACCTCTCCAGCACCCAACTCTTCCTCTATTTTTAGGTGGCCGAGCTCGACGTTGATTGCCGAGTTAAACTAATCCACTTAAACACGGCTCAATTAGGAGCTGCGCGCTGTTGTCTCCCGGCTCCGGCGTCTCTGATAGGCAGATTCGTCCCTGCAAACAGCGGCCGAGCAGATGTTTCTGCGTGCGATTACTGCGAGAAGGCCACGTGGCTGAAACAGTGGACTGTTTTATATCCAGCTTGGAAAACTTTCTTTTGGACGATACGCTTCTGTTCGCTTGAGTAAATGAATGGAAAGAGTCAATACGGAAGAGACAACAGCGCTGAGTTCTGAGCAAGACTGCGGAGCCACGTCCACTCACCTGAGGTGAATCGAAAGGATACCGACTACTGAACTTAAAAAGCAGCTGAAATTTCTCCCCTTCGTACAGTGTGCCAGTCGCTCCCTCCATATCGACGATCCATCTGAAAAGACAGGGGGATTATTAACATCAACATGTGCCATAAAACCACAGATGCCACTGACACCCTAACAAAACCACAGGTCATACACAAAACGCTTGACAATGTCTGACTTGTTTGAATGTGGTCTCCTGCACTGCGCAAAGGCCGATGAACCAACAGCCCCGTAATGAGAGAAGTCCATCCTTTGCTCGTTACGCCGTCGTCCATGCATCATCATTCATTTGTGTTGTGGCAGCCTCGTTGTTTGCTGCCTTTTTCCCTACGCTGTTGCACATTTTGGACTTAGCGTTCATTTATTCATCACTCCTTTGAGGATGAACAGAAATTGTAACTCCAAATTGCAACTGTAATCCCGTGGCTTTGCACAAAATGTCAATGTTCTACGTCTCATCTTTCTGGGGAATATAATTATTAATCAAAATGAAAGAACCCGGCTGCCACGCTGCATTAGGTGCGCCATCGTGAACACTGGCTCTGACTCATCCCGGTGACATTTAATATTCGCCGGGGTTGTGGCGGCGCTTTAATGATAATAAGACACTTTATTGATCCGGGCAGACTGGCAACAGAGCGCCGCCAAATGAATTGGAATGATTTAGCGTCCGAGTGCAAAGATAAAAGACGACTTCTTTCGTATAGAAGGCAAATATTTAGACGCGCGTGGAGTTTCATACGGCTCATGCGCTGTCGGGAAAAGGGGGTCACCGACAGCAGCATCAACGATAGCAACACGGCCTTGTGCAGATAGGACACTGGAGACTGGTGGCTGTTGTTTAGATTCATAGCCGTATGCCTCTTTTAAATCTGGCCTCGGGCAAATGATTATTTCAGCCTGTGCACAAGGTCAGCCCTGTCTCACTATTTCACGCTCGGAGAGTCAAGCGGTCACATTCTGAGATACACCGTTCTTTTTTTTTCTTCTTTTTTAAAGGAAGTAGATCTGACGTGCTGAAACATCCTTGCGGAGCTGATCAGACCCAAAAACCAAACACAGGCATGAACTCTTGACGACACTGTCCTCAACTAGAACACACCCCCCACCCCACCCCCCTTTCCTTAGATGGAGGGAATTCATTCAGGTTTGCGTTACAAAAATTTGGTCTTAAAATGATTCATCGACCTCATTCGTGCCCTTCCAAACATGTTGGCGACAACAAAAGCATCTGGCCTAGCAGGACGCTTGGCTTAGCATTTCTAAGGAAGGCAGCCATGAGTTGAAAGGCTCCCGTGAGGATTGTTAGTCAGCACTGGAACCAAACAGTGAGCCAATTATGGGAGGACAGGGGACTTTGCAAGTTTACAATTTCTGAGGAACACAATTTGGAAAAACCACAGTCGCATTTTGTATTCTTATTAGCCGAAGTGCAACAAAAACTTTAACGAAAACCACAAAGACACACTATGAACACATGTGTCAATGCATTGTTTTATTGGAGCGACGCGCCTGAGCATTCTTGGGACTCCACCGCGACCGTAGAAGCAAAGCAAACTGGTTTGGACACTCCGTCAAGGAAACGCGCAACATTCCGTCAGTCTGTCTCACCGATTGCAATCTGCTACAGTCTGAACTTTCCTGTCACCGCGCTTACATGAAGACAACCCTTCGATGCCTCACACAGCTTTGTCTTTATAGGACGAACGAAAGCAACTCTGGTGAGCGTAACTGCAAGAGTGGCTCGACGGTCAGTGACAAGTCACACTTTCCCGAGATTCATTTACAGACACAAAAACTCGAGTGTAAGAAGCCATCAAGCCAGAAAAAAAAAAGGGGGGGGGGTTAGGGGGGATCAACAAAATAGCCCACTGCTAACCTAGGCCATCTCCTGCAGGCCTTCCTGTAAATATTTTATAAGGACGTGTAATGACACTGCACTGCTGAAACTCTCTACTGAAGGCGGCCAGGCTGCCACTCAGGAGAATGACCCTGATTTCTCCTCGGCAGGCACTGCAGAGAAGGCTGCAAGAGCGTCGTGTCCTCTTAACTCCAACCACATCTCCCCGCACTGGTCACCTTTGATGTGGCGGGCGCGTCGGCCGCGGCAGGCGGCGCGCGCTCACCTCGCCGCCACATCAGAGCGACGGAGCGTGACAGCAAAGGACGCAAATGATTTCGACCCGGGCCTGAATTTTAGATGGCCGCTGTAGGCATTGAATGATTTTTTTTTTTTTTTTTGTATGGGGCAGGTGTGATTTTTGAATGCTAATCAATTGTCAATCAATGAAAAAACAAACTGGAGTTGATTGGAAAACAAAGGAAAACATACATGGCGGGTTGAGAGCGTTAAAAAGACAAATACAGATCCAGTAGCCAGAACAGTGGCAAGTTAATTCACAGACAGTGCATGACAACTGCACAAGAGGGAAAAAATACTCACTGTGTAATGGTGTTCTGTACGCTTTTTTCATTGAGGGTCATTCCTGGGGGTGGATCATTTTGCAGGGCTAATAATTCCTTTTGCAGCCTTTTCTGTAGGGGGGTGGAATGTGCTTGCATCACAACCAAACATTTAAAGATGCATAAAACCGTAACGATTACAACCCCACGAGCGGTGGCACACGACGTGTCGGTACAGAACTAGACTACCGTGTTGTTCCTCGCGCTCATTTTTATGGACAAGTGCCGCGTGATGCGAGGATATTAAAGGAATTTGAAGAACGACTCGGTGACAATTCCGCGCTGTGTAGTTTGGCCGCTCTCGCGCCGATTATGACCAGTTGACCTGGCAACGCTGCATGCGTGCGTAAGATTATGTCATTGACTGCAGCGAAAGTCAGACCGCCGACGTATAGATTTCTAAAGTTAGCAGCGTCCGAGTTGAGGAAATGCGACACAACGCCAACTTTGAAAGCAAGCAATGCACCTGTTCGACGCGAGAGGAAACTACTCCATCTGCGCACTCTCATTAGCCGACGTTAGCGAACGTCCGACGTCAGCCGAACAGTGGCTAGCAAGGCAGCCAGAACGTTTGTCAGAAATACACGTCACACTGACGCAAACATTTTACGGAATATAATTCTTCTGCAGGCGCAGAAATAACACAGCAGTACCAGTGATTACTCGCATCCACGGAGCGGGTTTAGATGCTAGCCTGGCACTGTTGATGCTGGGCTAGTTGTATGGCTAAAGACAGGGCGCTAGCGCTGAGCGTCCGACGCTAAATTCTCGTCGCTTTACGTTAGTGACATCACTTGTTTAAATAAAAATCTCCAGCTAAACGGAGCAGGCGATAAAACTGCGGCTCGAGGCACCGTTAAAGATCAAGTATATTTGAAATATCCGTTCGCTTTCAATTGTGTTCTTACCTGCATCGACGCCATGATGGAAACCCCCCCCGCATCAGCGCAGAGTGGAGGACTCGACGTCAGGGAGTCACGTGATACAAGTTGTTTTGACAGAGGAAAACAAACCCGATGTGCCTCGTCAGGACCAGAAACTCGGTCACAACCCACACATCCTTATATTCTTCAAAAGGGAAAACTTGCGGTTCCAAGTGACGCGCACACGCACACACACACACACACACACACACTGAAGGCATCAAAACTGCGTATGAACACACATGGAATTATGTAGGAACCAAAAGTGTAAAATAACTCAAACACGTTTTAGATTTATATTCTTAAAAATAGCCAACTTTCATAAAAAGCACATTTAGAGTTATTCAACGTTTTCTTTGCTGCAAAATTACATATATCTTGCTCATAATTTTGATGTCTTCAGTAGCTATATGCAGTGTAGAAAGTTGTAAAGATAAAAAAAATAAATAAATAAATAAAAAAAATGCAGGAGTAGGTGTGTCCAAAGTTTTGACTGGTAGTGTTAATGTATTTTGTAACCAATGGTCGATAATGATCAGCGCATGTACAACTTATGCCCATTTCGAGGTTACAGCTGGATTCAAGAGAGCATCATTACAAAATAGTATTTATGTTAAATGCGTGCACGCATTAACTGTACTGTAAGTTTCATTGAATAAGTGTTGACACCCTTATTATTTTGTCATTCATATAGGAGACAGTCAACAAGTGTCATCTTGGTTGTGTGGCCTGTACCCATCATCAGTCTTCGTCCAAGCAGATGAGCCTCAAACCACTGAGTCAATCAATTTGTTCAGTCTTGAAAGCAGTGACTTAAAGCAATCAGATGCTGGTAACCTTCGATACAGCATGTACGTGGAACAAAGGGTTAGGTGTCATGGAACAGGAGGGGAAGACCAGTAAGTAGTCTGTGGTCTATCTGCCCCGGCGTGACAGATGAATGTGGATACTAAATATACACACAGTGGAATAAGTCCTGCCCTTCAAATGATTGATTTCAGGTTTTTTTCACACTGGAGTCAGCAGTCTAAGCCACTGATCAATTCATCCTGTTCATCTGAAAACTGCCTAGATATACAAGTACCTCTCAACTGACACGCACACGTTTTTCCATGACATCTCGACAGTCTTCAATGGATCAAATGCCTTTGCAGGGTAAACAAAATTCAATGCATATTATTTGTTGCTAAAAACTATTTTCCCCCCACCTTCAAACCCTTTTGGACAGATACATATTTGTCAAGACCATTCAGATAAACAACACACGCCTGATCTTTTTTTTCTACTCCCACATGGGATTTAATTTTATTGGAGTTCTCAAAAAAAAAAGACAATGATTTTAGTTTTTTTTCTTTTTTTTTTTCTTAACATGTTGGGTGAAGTCCGATGAACCTTCAATGAAACAGGACCAGTCACTAACAACCAAGTTCTCACTAATTCAGCTGGAAATTTGAGCAAGTACGTGTGCAGGTCATCTGTAACATTCTGTGTCAAGTAATTCAACTTGCTGTTATTCCGTTTTTACATTAAAATGAATACCTTTAATATTCATAAAATTTGTCAACAATACTTGGGTGCAGAAAGAAAAAAAAAAGTTTCATATTTTGTGATGGCAAAGGGTTTAAATAGTCAACAAAATCTAAAAGTCAAGCTTCGTACATTATCTCTGTAATTTTAGCAATCCAAAAAGTTTGCGGCCATGAGCAGTTCCAGGGCTATCTCCGGTGCGATGGGGAATTCAGGTATCTCTGTGGAGCTGTTGGTATAGCGGACCTTGTAGGTGAAGTACATGCAGACCTTGGACAGGACGTGAGAGGGAATCTCCCTGAAGTTCACCTCATTGGTTTCATTCTCAGCAAACTGACCTGCAGATGAAGGGTTAGCAGTCAGGAGTGGAACCAATACATTTTAAACGGTGCCCAATGAGGACAGTGCCACCATCTGGATACAAAGTAGATATGCGTTAAAGAGAAAACAAATGATAAAAAATAATATATCCAATTCTAAAATGTGTTTTCCTCAATGTGTCTGGATCTCACCTGGCCCACTTAACATGGCTTTTATAGTCCCAGACGTCAAAGCGTGTTCTCTTTTCACAATGAATTCATGGCCATCTGAGGAGATCAATTTCACATACATGGCATCTGGCCCTTCACAGCCACCGTAGGTTCTCTCTTCTCCATCTATAAAACGACACAAATTGAGTGACTGAAACAGGTGCAACTCACATATGACCAGCACCTTCAAGAACACTTTTCTTTTCTTTGTCAAACAAAAGCAAGCGTTTAAGATTTATTATTGAAAAGCGAGAGAGATTTAAAAAAAAAAAAAAAAAAATGTTTGCAAGTAAATTTGAGTTCACAACTTACCCATCCTGTTACTGTCTTTGATAAACCTGATCGAGACAACAAAAGACGGGTGATTAGCACAAACCTTAAATGTGCAACAAAAAACACCTGGCAATAGGAACGAGCCGTCATGCTGTCATAAAGAGATGTAATCCCAAGAAAATAGAACTAAACGTATGCCTTATTGTTATTGGCAAAGATAATTGTGGCAAGTTAGCATTTGTCCGGTTTAACTGTACAAACAGTCAGAACATCAACATACAGCACGCGAGTGTTTCTAACTTCGAAATGCTCCAAGTACCGTATTATTAGGTCGGGATTGAGTTGAGAGAGGGATTTTAACCACACCTCATTTATCAGTAAATGCATCAAGTAACATCGCAGGCGGCGGCGTTAGCTTACTCTGACTAGCGTGCTAATCACTCCAAACGAAGTATACACTGATGGGTCTGCAGATATTCTCGAAGAGCTCGATACTGTTAACAGTTAAATAGCCCACCGCTCACAACGATGAAACAGCACATGGTCAAACCTCAAAAATAATTCTTACCACTCTTCACTCGAAGGTTGAGTGGGGTCCTCAGCTGATTTTAGCCACCAGGCTCTTGATAACCGGAAGTAAACCTGTCCGTGATAAACGCCTTCCGTACTAGTCAGTAGTGGAGAAGAATGGTTCCTTCCTCACTGCTCACTTCAACCGTGGCTTCATTCACTCCTCGGAAACGACACTAGACAACTACCGAAACGGAGATTTTTTTTTAATTTTTTTTTATTATTATTATTATTTTTTAACGATAATAAAAATTTAGCGTATTGCAAATACATACATACCAATGCTTTACATACTTTAAAACACGGTTTTCCCGTTGCACGTCGGTCAGTCTTACCTCATCAATTCGGTTTCATCTCAGAATTTTGAGTTCAAAGTCAAAATTCTTATCTCTGCCTGAAAAAAGAAACGCTAGTTGACATTTACTCACCTCCCCCCTTGAAATAGTGTAAGACTTGTAGCATTATACAGATTCAAAGAAAAAAAAATATTATTATTATTATTATTATTATTATTATTATTATTATTATTATTATTATTATTATTATTATTATTACATAAAACGTACGTGATGCATTTCTGATTTACAGGGAAATCAACCTGGTCAGACAGTAGGGGGCGCCTTTGCCTCACTGTTCCCGTTTGCCTCGACTCGCAGTGATGGGCGACAGCAGGTGTTGCTCTGGCTCGACAGACATCGATTACCAGCGCTACAACCACGCAGGGCCATTTAAAAGTCACACAATTTCAAAATTTGATCCGAGCTCGTTGTAACAACCCATGCAGTCTCCTCTAACGTGTAACGGGCTGTCTGTGACGCACGAGGTAACTGTGAAATAGGCACAGGGTCGTGGACAGATTCAGATTGTGACTGTCCTGATCGTGGATCCTGGTCTTCCATGTGGCAAAAGTGATGACCGTTGAAATCTGAAGCTTTCAGCTGGATGCAGCGATCTGAGCCGTTGAGTGGTCCGACCACTTAGTGTGCGTGTAAATTCATCCATCTCACCCAAACGATGAGCTGGTCCTTGCTGTGGATGGCAACTAATTCAAAACAATTTTGTTTCCACGTTTTGCTGCTGTTTCTGTAAGTACTGTGTGTACAGAGCAGCCATGCACAAGGAACTGAAAGGTGTTCGGAAGGGACGAAATGGCATTTAAATATTTTCAGTAGTGACTCATGGCGAGGCGACAACTGACGTGGTATGTGTCTTAGAGCAATGCTAGGCCTGGCTGTGCCGTCATGACTTGTGTTCCCGAAAGTTCTGGTGGCCTCCCGTCTTCACACACACACACACCACACACACACACACACACACACACACACACACACACACACACCAAAAACAATCACTGACCTTCCGTCCCCCATTACGCTATTAGTGCTACATGATCATAGCAGGCGGGTGACGGCAGACGCTTTGATGTCCCTCTGATATGACCCACCCTGCTGCAGCTGCTCTCAGCTCTATTTTGGGGTGGCTGCTGTGGGCCCTTGGAACAGGGCTTCCTAAACACACACACACACACACACACACACACACACACACACACACACACACGCACGCACACCCAAACCAAAATAAAGCTCTTTTGTTATGCCAACTGATCAGCCAGATACTTTTTTTGGTTCACAAATGGCATTGGATACTTGTGTTCTAAATACTTGACATTTTGTGAGCGTGCACAGCGCTGTTCGCACTGAGACGCATGGATATATACAATGTACTGTTCAAACAGTCACAATTGTGCGTAGGAGCTTTCCATCCTCCATGAAACGTGACATCGGTGACGTGGCAGAGGTGGCGCTACGGTGGAAGTGTGATGGCTGACGACAGCTCACCATGGCCTCTTATTTCAAATGGACTTTGACATTTTGATGTGAGTTTGGATTATATGCCATAAATTGTTATCGTTGCAGTGGGATTGAAATTAACTGATACAAAGTAGTAAATGACAAAGAGGTATCTTTTTCCTCCTTTTTCCTTTCGAAAAGTTGTTGCTTCCATTAAGTGCATTGCTATTGTTCACAATAGTGACACATCCTGTTTGTACAAATGCTAATTGACGTCTGTAATTTGGGACAAAGCCTCTGTACTTAACGAAACCATAACCTTTAACTGTAAGTACATGGTGTGCCACACATAGGCAGCAATTCCTTTCCCTACAGGCTATCGGATGCAGTGATGTTCACTTGGCTCATATGTGGGTCAGCTATTCTTTTCGCTGATTTCAATACCAGCGAGCTGGTCAAATGTCAATACACAGCATTGCTAATGTACAATGGCTCGGCTGCGGCCGCTCTAATTGAAACCAGGTCAGAATTTTAGTCATGATATTGAAGGATGGGGGAGGAGTGTCTCTCGGCATTTCTTGCCTGAAAAGAGGAAATGGCTTGTCACAATGAATTTGAGGGGACCGTCCCCTTCGCCCGCAGCAAGTCACAACGCCCGGCAACACTCGGGTCGCTCCTTGTCTCGTGAACCTTTGCTGGAGAGAAGCGTCGTCAATTCATGATTTTGTCACGGTTTGACAGTTATGTCTCACTTGGTTGGGAAGGAAAATAATTGCATTCTAATACATTTACATTTCGATTGTGTTTATTTAAGAACTGAATGGAGTATGATACCTGCATTTCCACCCAGCCGTGGAGCCTTTTAATAATAGGAAGAAGAGATGCACAGAACAAATGTCGCAAAAATAAATAAATAAATAAATAATATTACAGCTTCAAAAAAAAAAAGAATACTGAGTCACCGAAGCAACGCTGTGATGTTAATAAGAGGTTTTGTCTTAAACCACATAATTGTTTCAAGCCATCTACTGTACTTAAGGAGCCAACACGTTGTTTCCTCAGAGCCTCATCCCAACCAGAAAATGACACCTTGTTGAAATGCCATCATCAGATCGTTCAGTCATCTGAAATTTCCTCCATTAGCTGATTTCACTTTCACATTTTTGTTTTTGGCAAAACCGCTCTTAGTTGGTTGTTGTTGGGTTTTTTTTTTCTGGCCAGGCATGGCGCCGCACGATGGAGGCTTCAGATGGCATAACAGACTGATAAGTGGATTTGACAACCATTTACTTTGAATAGCCAGAAGGCAAATGCGCCGCGTTGAGGCTTTGCTTGATTGACCCATTATGACTCATGCAGCCGACCCCTGTGATAAAACCTTCGGCACTCACACGCGTCATCAGATAAACTGGACGTCAGTCATATCGAAAGACCTTGATTTTCTTTTTCTTTTTTTTAAAAAAAAAGATGACAAGACAATTTTTTGGATTAAAGCTGATCTAAAGATGCTGTAGTCTTAACAAACACTTGTGAAAATGCCGGACCCATTATTTGTTTACATGACCTAATCCAGCTTTGGAAAATAAAATAAATTGAAAAATTTTGCCTCGTGTCGCACTGGACCACGAATGCAGACATTCTTGACAATATTGCAAGTGCAGGGCAGCGGAGGAGGTTGAAGTTTTGGGGTTAAACGTTTCAGGAAAACCCTCCAGCAAAAATACAGCGTGTGAATGAGCTCAGAGGAAAACCAAAATTTGCACTTCCAAATTGGAAATGAGAAGCCTTGGCCCCTGCCGGCGTCAGGGGCAGAGGGCAGAGCGGGTGCATGACATGGCGTTGCAGATTCCAGGCAGGTGCTGCAGCCGCTGTAACGCGACACTAATCCAAGGCTGACCAGCAGTGGAACAGTACAAACTGACCCCAGACAAAGTGGGGCACCTGCTGTAGCTCGCCGGCGCTAATGCAGGAACACCAGCGAAGACGCTTTGATTTTGTGCCTGTTCCTCTCCCCCGGGATCTCATTATGAGCCGGTCGCTATGAGGCCGCCGCCGCCATTGCATTGATGAGATGGCGAACCTTTTGGAGGGGAAGACAAGGGGCGCAGCGGTGAACATGGAACAGGAATCTAACACATTCCCGTAAGGTGATGAGCAGTTTCGCCCATTTACTACTTACCCCTGTGAGAATGCAGGCCCCGGCGGCATTTCGTAATCCACGTAACTGTGAGTGTCGCAGATGGAAAGAATTCCACCCAATGGGCGCCCACGGTTGCCACGTAGTCCAGCGTAAAGAAATACCAGACGATAAATACAACGTGTTGCCGCGCTGCTCGTGCAGTGTCACCCAAGTGTCTGCTGTGCAGGTCCTATTTAGCCAAAATATCCACAGTAGTCTCACTGTTGAGGCATGTAAATGTGGATGGTGCTCCTGGCTACGATGCTAAGCTAGGTATTTCGGCTAAAACGTGACAGAACATTGATAGCATGCAGACAGACACATATTGTTTTTCTTGTGTTATTTTACTTTGGAGTATATGACAACATTAGCTAGAATTCTTTTATTGTGAAACTGTAGTGGAAAATGAATAGAATGATTTTTTTTTTTTTATCCCTTTAAAGCCGCTGCATACAAATAAATGCTTAAGTGTCTTGTTTAGTCACTACACGCTGCTCTTCGTATTTCATATACTAAGTCAACAGATTGTGGAGTTTAACCAACAATGTTCAACAAAAATAGACCATCAAGGATCCCTTTTAAATGGTCACTCCTGACATGTGCAGGAATGGTGGGAAAAAAAACAAAGCATCGAAAAACAGACGGTAGTTCAACAAGGCGGAACACCTTTATTGTTATTCACATTACTTCATCATCTCCAGAGACTTTGCACAAATCAGTGGGGCAACATGGACCTTGAGATATCAAAAGTCTCCCACAGTTCCTCGCGAGAACCTAAAATTGACTCAAACAGAACCTTTCACATCCCCAACGGGTACATACAGTACATCCAATCAGAAATAAAGTATATATCTTTTTTTTTCTCCCTTCACTGTAAAACACTTTCATGTGTGCATCACATTACCGATTACAAACGAAGTCATTGTCAAAATACAGGTGTGCAACTTGTTAGAAAAATACCAACTCGTACCAGATTCTGGATTGTGCTCTGTAAAAATCCTTACAAATAGTATATAATTATCTATATATAAATGACTTTAACATGCAGTGTTGCATTTGAAAAAATACCCCATACAGTCTGGCCTGTTCCACCCCCTGAAACTCCGGTCGTCGCCTGCGCGCAGGCGAGGACGCTCAAAACAAGGAAGAGAGGGCGAAGCAAAGGGAGGGTGAAAACCGCGACGCCCAAAGCATCGTCGACGTCGTACACAAAATGCTTTTTAAATAATCAAATTTCTTGGTCTGCGTCAGGCGTCTGTGACAGATTTTGACGAGCTATCACCGTTGACGTGGACGTTTCGCAGAGATCTACAAAGAGTCAAGCTCGCTTGAGCTTCACACCTGACTCGCAGAAAATAAAACCTAGCCGTTATTAAAGCCCTTTTTTTTTCTTTTTTTTTTAATGGTGTCCAATGTCCACAAACACATCAGTAGTACAATAAATAATAATAATAATAATAATTAATCTTGGTATTGGTGACCATACAAGTCAACCATATAAATAACCACTTTTTTTTTTTTTAGAAATTTTAAATCAAAGAAACTCATGCCATACCTGCAACAAAGACTAACTGCTACAATGAGGCGAGTTAAAAGCAGGACTCAGGTGATGACAACAGTCAAAGTACACCCCCCCCGCCCCCGATTTCCCTCTACACACAACAAAGTTAAGACAAGGATGGCATCTTTTTTCCCCTCCCCCTCCCGCTCCTTCCTCATCTGTTTTTTTTTTTTAAATTTCCATTTCTGAGGTAAACAGTAGTGCTGTTAAAGACATTTAAAGGCATATTTCCTTCCCTCGTTGCCACATTCCCCATGGCCTCAACCTGAATTATTTCACTTTCTACCCTCCGCGAGACCGACTCCGTCCGGTCTCCAAAGCACACACAGCACTGCCGGGCCCACAGAAGCAGCTGAAACTCCAACAGCGATTTTGCGAGGAGTAGAAGGAAGCAGTACAAGCAAAAAAAAAAAACAAAAAACAAAAAACAAAACGGTCCAGGCGTGAACAACGCAACTCTATCGTCTCCTGCCCCCCCCTCCTTCTGGTTTGATGAACAACATAAGACATGTTGACGTCACTCTCACAGAGCTTGGTTTGCTAAATGTGATACCGTTCGCCGACGCACCCTTTTCAAACCGAGTCTACGGGGATATCGAGTGTCAAAATAAATAGAAAAGAAGGAAAAGGGATTTTGGTGATGGTGCAACCACCCCTCTTTTGTCAAAAAAAATAAAGCATATTTAAAAAAAATATTAAATTAAATTAAACATATTGCACTCTCAGTGACGTGAATATCTTCTTTGAAAATACAACTGAGCTGTGAGAAATAAGCGAAATGCCAAATTTCAAAAAGGGGGAAAAAAAAAAAAAAATGAATTTCCTCCTTTCCAAGCAAAAAGAAGACATTTTCCTCTCAACCACCTGCAGCCGACTTGCAGGCCAGCGACATTCAGAGAACAACAAACGACGCAGCCACCGTGAAAACATGACATAAAACAAACAAAAACAAAAAAAATAGTATGTTTTAAAAACGGCACCATGCAAAGGGGGGAGCGCGCTTTCCGAAGCGGCGTCCCGTCACGTGTGTTGTCAGGGATGGGCGGAGCTTGGTGGAGAAGCGCGTCGCGGCCATTGGGGTACAACAGAGTAAGACTGGCGAGTGTCCGCGCGAGCACCGACTGCTGGCGGCGGCTGTGCCCAGCTCGCTGTTCCAAGATTGGTGAAGGCGCCCCCCCCACCCCCCCCCTTCCTCCTCCCCGACTGAAAACACTCTGTCCGCACACCCGAGCTCGCTCCAACTGCGGCTCCCCCTCCCCTCTTTGAAAAAAAAAAGAAAAAAAAGAAGAAGAGCCCCCTACTCCACATACCCCCCCCCTCCCCCCCCCGCATACCCTCTACCCCCCTCCCCCACCTCCCCCTTGCCCTGGCGGCCGGGCTCACATCTCCCCATCAAAACGTCAGACGGCAAAATAGAAAGGCAGCTGTTTGCTCCCGTCATCTAAAAGTGCATCTCCGCACTTTTCCAGCAAAGTCCTTCAGCCCACCACTGTCTCTGCCAAGGCAGAGGGAGTGGGCTGCAGAGACCCAGGGATCAGCACGCACGTGGGATCCAATTACTTCTTTTTTTTTTCTTTTCCCCAGCGTGTTTGGTTGCATTTTTGTTACTTTTTTTTTTTTTTTTTTTTAATTTTCGAAATTTCCTTTTTTGGTTTCCCACCCCCAACCCCCAAAAAAAAAAAAAAAAATCTCACTAGACACGACATTTCACCTCAGCTTTTTTAGACGAGCCAAAGGAGGGCTAATTCACAGGGCTGGCCCCCTCGAAGAAGGCCCGTGACAGCTTGGTGGTAGTGATGCCTTCCTCTTGTTTCTTTTTCGGTGTCCCGTTGATTCCTAAACACCTACGGCCTCCCCCGTGTCTCACTGGCGCCATTTTCATTTTCCAGGCCAGCGATGCAACTGTTAACGGTTGCCATGGTTCCGCTGCAACATATAACAGTTGGTTGGTATGTAACGGGCTGCTCGTCGCTGCTCAGGAACATAACATGGACACAGAAACAAACGGATAATAATAATAATGATGGCGATGACAACAGAAAGGGGGGCGAAAAACGCACCCCGGTGAGTTTGGGTGAAAACTTACCTGAGAAACTGTATCATCATGTCAGAAAATGGACAAATATAATTGCAAGGCCAATATTCAGCAGCATTACCATAGCAACAAGGATAGAGTTGGGACCCTGCAAGAGAACATGTTACGACACGGATCAGATACCACATACGTGTGGGAGAAGAACGACGACAATCTCGTAAACGTGCATTAGCGAGTGAGCAAGTTTAAACGGTTAAGCTAGCTTTGCAAAAAGCCAAACAAACCAAATAAGACAAAACTAAAAACGGGGACAAAAGCTTGATCAAATATTGAAGTCTTACTGCTTCTTCCACGCTTTCTGCAATCTCCATGCTGGCTTTCTTTGTGTCTGCGAGGCTCTTTGGCTTGAGGGAATCCTGCTTCCTGAGTTTTTGCTCACTTTTGCCCTCCGCTGCGGAGGATGGCTTTGGACTGGGGGTACCGTAGGACTTGTTGGACAGCGGAGGCAGGCGCCGCGCCAGAGCCAGGGCGCTGGTCTCCTCCTCCGCGTCCTCCTCGGGGTCTGGGGGCGGTGGGATCTTGGTTGGGGCCTTGACGTAGTAACTGTGGTACTCGCTGTGGAGCTCGCCGTTCACCGGCACTGCGGGGGGATGCGCGGCGGGGAGGGGCGCCAAGGCGTGCTGCTGCTGCTGCTGCTGCTGCTGCTGCTGCTGCTGCGGCTGGACCTTTGGGGGCTTCGCCGGAGCCTCGGCGTACACGTGGGAACCCTTAAGGCCATCGCTGACGGACACCCGCTCTTCTTTGCTCGGCTTTCTGTTCGAGCGCTCGTCTTTGCCGCTCTTCTGACTCAATTTCTCCTCCTTGCTCGACTGGCGAGGCGGCTTCTCCTCACGGCTGATTTTGCGACCGCCGCCTCCGCCGCCGCCGGCACTGCCGCTGCTGTTGGCGAGCTGACCTTTCTTCTTGCTGGATTGGGGCGAGGGTGGGGGTGTGGGCACAGGGCTGGTTGTCGGGGAGTGGGGGGGCGTGGTGCCTTTGCGGTAAAAGTGGGGCGAATCCTTCGGGGAGTTGTCCTTCTTTTCCACGGGGACCTCTTTGATCTCCACCGGCTCCTTAAACTGTTGCTTCACATAATCAGGTCCTGAAAGGGGGATAAGAGGCGACAGGTATGGATTTAGTGATGGATGCAAACTGTTATGTAAGAGAGTCCGTCCAACAACGCCAGTGCCAGTCAGGTTACTGTGACCAGACTTCAGTGAATGTGCTTTATTTATAACAATCTGCACTACAAACAATGTTGTGCATTTTCAATTTGGTGGCTGTTTCTTGTTTTTAATCTGTTTGAATTTTATTTGTACAGAAGACCTCAAGCTGATTTGTATTCAACGGATGCCCATATTTAAATATGAATAAAAGAAGGGAATCAAATGGAGTTGATATAAAGTTAGCATCACAATGCTAGCGTGCTAAGCCAGCCTCTCACAAGCTTTAAAGCACAATAAAGCTAACAGGTAAATAGCATCCGCATGCCTGACTTGTCCAGTATGTCATGCATTAATTCATTTTACCAGGGCTAAGAGGACAAATAATGTAATGCAGCAAGTCAAAAGGGAAACTTGATGCATTTAAATAGGAATAAACAGAGGACGTGAAGATGTACAGAAGATTTAAAAGAACCAGAAAAATGCACCAAGAATAAACAAAGCACATCTCCACCTGCCAGCTGAGAGATTGATGGAGAACGCGGGCTCAGCGAGGTTCGCCGCACATTATCATGGGTATATATAAACCTTAATGCTGACATCCGAGATCCAGCCAAACCCTAAACAGCCACCGGTGCTGTTTTGATCGGGGCACTGCCCGACAAGCTAGAGATCCCTCGCTACGCTCACCCCGTCTGACTCTCCCCATGGATCTAGATTCGGATCAGAGCCGCTCCTAAGTATAGCTGAACTCTCAAATAAAATATTCATGAATTTAAAAAAAAAAAAAAAAAAAGAAAAAAAAAAGGGAAAATTACATATGCAATCATTCTGCACAGGCTGAGGCAGACAGGAAGAAGGAGACTGATTAATGCAGGGTCACAAACACCATCACACGCAGGAAGCGCTCTCTCTCTCTCTCTCTCTCTCTCTCTCTCTCTCTCTCTCTCTCTCTCTCTCTCTCTCTCTCTCTCTCTCTCTCTCTCTCTCTCTCTCTCTCTCTCTCTCTCTCTCTCTCTCTCTCTCTCTCTCTCAAGTTCATCTTTACCGCCGGCCAGCGTCTTTTATCAGGATGTTGTTCTTTGTGACATCAGCTCAGCTGCAGCGTTGCACACAGATAAGGAGAGTCAACCTCTTGTGGATTTTTGCCTCTGATAAAGCTCATGCAGGCTGGCTACCTTCTCCCCCTACATCACCTCTTGATAGACTTTCGCCCCTCTGCTGGTGGGCACTAAAGAGACTGATGCCCCCACAGCGAGCGTGCGACGCTCCCTCCCGTCTTCCGACACAAAAAAACACCTTGTGAATTTGTATTCCCGGCGTTATGTAACGCGCGGAGACCGAGGCCTGATTCTAAATGTAAGAGCTTGTTGCATGTGAGAGAAATGACACTTTCTATTTCTCCCTTTGTTCTCCACTGAATTAATATTTATCGGAGACACCGGGCCCTTTGTCTTCCTGTTTTTTTTTTTTTTTGTTCTCCTTCACTTTGCTTGAATTAGATGGCGTCAGTGTGACTAACAAGAGGCCAGTGCTGCTTTGTTCGAGACGCATCAGATGGCATGAAAAGGGGAGGACACTGGCCAAAGCAGCCAGGCAATATGGCCAACATGGAGGCACAAATGTAATCGTTTAGTAGGAGATTAACGATGTGTCTAACGATTCCTTACTGTTAGCGACTGCAGGCACTCTAGAAATCTGCTGAAACTTTTAATATTTTTGCATGTGGTGTTTGAAATTAATGAGACACTGCTTGGAAACAAAAAGCAGATTAAGTTGAAACCCATAAAATAATTAGTACTGGCTTGGATTTCATACCTGTCACCTGTAGTAACGAAGCGCGTTCACATCCAGTCAAAATGTCTGTGCACACGGACTCACTGTAGAATCCTCAGTCCTCATAAACTCAAGGTATTTCTTTTGGCAACGCCGCATTTCTAATTTCTTACGTAACCGCCTCAACCAAAAGAAGCCACGACAAAGAGACAGGGAATGCATTTGAACATCTGCACGGCTTATTATGTGCCAGGCTTCATTTCCCAACATAACTCAATGAGAGTCAAGGCTTTGGGGAGAGCTGCAGCAGTTCCACTGTGTTCGGGAACAGATCCCTGCCAGGAGTTCCAAGCATTTTTCAAATGGTTCTTGGCATTGTATCGCAAACTCAGGGCCAACGTCGCACTTCGGCAGCCAGTGAAGAAGCTAAGCGAAGGTTTTTTTGTTTTTTTTTTTCATCAGTGACGTATCAACTAGATGTAATTACTTGCGCTTGCCTAGTGGCAAGTGTCAGTCTTCTGAAATGAGTAAGAGGAGATTTAGTGCACATGCTCTCCCATAGAATCCCGATAGGTCATCTGGATCATGTAGTGGGACTAGATTACCTCAAGAGCGATGGCTTTTTCTCTCATCTGAACTCTGATTAACGCGACTCAGCCTGCAAATCCCACGCGGGGACTCGTTCAAATGTGTGACACAAAAGCGCCAAACGCGGAGATCTCGACTAAAACCTTGAGAAGAAAATATGTTTTTGTTCGGGTCAAACTTTGCTTTGCACTCTCTCCCCCTCCCAACCCCGCCGGCCTCGCATCCGTCTCTGAGATTAGAAGAACGCCGGCTTTTCACTGAAGCTGCGGTTGTCAGCTCTGTTTGCGTTAATCCACAGTGCATTTTCCACTCCGCTGCCCTCGCGGCAAAACACACGTGCCGCCGACACAAACACACATGTCGCGCGCGGCCGCGCGGCACACGGCGGATCGACCGTTTAAAAACCCCCACCGGCTGACACAATGGCCTTTAGCGGGAGATGAACAGTTGTAGCAGGCGCACTGTAATCACATGCGGCTGCTCTGGCCGCTGCCTGGCGACTAAAACGCATGTTATGCACACTTCAGAAGGAAATTTGAAGATTAAAATCCATATCTACTCATGTTTAAATGCTAGTTTCTCAGATAATTTGGCTACGGCTATCTTCAATCTGTCCAAACGTTCTTTCAAAATCATCCTTGCAAGGCAGGTGGATTGTTTAGCTCGGAATTTTCACTTCCTGCAAATCCATCTTGAAAGCTTCCCTTCTTGCCTGTTTTCGGGCCAAGCTTAGCACTGCAGGGGCAACAAGAGACCGGAGCTTTTGCCTGTGGCAGCAGGTTGAACGAAACAAAACATCTCCCCATGAACAGAGGTGACGAGAGTGGTGCTTTTGGACCTTTTTCGGACTTCTACCTGCATTTTGGCGGGAGTGTAGGCGGTGACTCGTATCAGGGATCATCTTCTGCGCGTATGGGAGGCTCCGCCGCTTTTAACCAACAGACTCAGAATTAGCATTCACGGAATTTGGCATGGTTGCTTTGAGCGCTCGTCCAATCCCATTGTGCGAAAGAAGTCCAGCAAGAGCGGCAAACCGTGATGGCGAGAGACGTCCGTCCCCTCGTTAAAGGCCTTTGATCATCTAATTGATACCAGCGTACTTCTCCTTTTCCGCCAGCCACGTTGAATTGTGCTGCGATATTTTTCCGCGCACGTCTCAGTTTGCCGCGTTTCATCTCCGTCTTCCTCCCACTCGCGCCGGCAGATGGGCAATGGGGGGGGGCAGCCATTGTTCGGCCGCATTACTTCCACCACCGTTGGCCTACGCAGGCACACTGAATGCCCCCGTGTAAATGCATGCAAATAAAGTCCAGTCTATTGTCTGCAGCTACTTGTTGTGGTGTAATTACTGTCCTCCGGCGTTTTGTTTGTAAGTGGCAGCGAGCAAAGACGAACGCGGAGGGCAACGCGCTCGTGGGTATTGGCCCTGCTTTTATCAGACACGTCAACAACAGATGGTAGAACCACAATTTCTGCTGCAGATCTTTATTTATTTGCTTCCAAATCTAAATTTAATTGCATACTTTTAAAAACGGAATTATCTTTAGATTCAAATGGTTTTGTTTCTTGGATGTTTACGCAGAGAGAAAAAGTTTTGTAAAAAACAAAACAAAACAAAACAAAACAAAACAAAACAGCAAATCCACAGTATCTAAAAAGTAAAATACTTTTCTGTGCCCTTGAATGCCACAAGTAACAACTTTGTGACTTTAAACTTCAACTGAACTGCTGTCTTGGAACTGACTCGGCAACACCTGCCGCCCGTGAATATAAAGCAGCGACACCTGTTCACGTCTGGTGTCCAGCCACGACAGGTTGGGGGCCCTTTATGGTTCCACCTGGCCCGAGTCTACATTGAGTGGGTCAAACTGGGTGGAGCGGGATCCCTACTGGGGTCCTCGACCCCTCCTCTGCCCCCCAACCTCCCCGAAGCAGCCACCCCGCCCCTGGCCTCAGTTGAAGGAAGGGACAGCTGCTCTGCTTTAGCCCTTGAGAGGGGTGAGCGCGGGGCTGAGCTCCTCTCAGTGCAGAAGGATTTCAGCTATGTCTCCATCAGACCCCAGCGAGCACCAAATATAGCCCAATTAACGTCACACCGCAGGCCACGCCTCGCTCGCCCTCGCCTCCTCCACCTCCAGGCCGCTGCATGTGGAGCAATCATAAAGGTCAGGGTCCTGTTCCCTGCGACCCTCTCTTGCTTTTTGAAGTGCACTCGCCCAATCTGGGCGATAATCTGCCACGAGTCTGAAATTGCAATTACAAACAACAAAGGGTTTAGACCCCCGGTTTGCTGCCCTGGAGGACTTATTCAGAGCTAAGGGGGGAGGCTGAGTGAGGATATTTCCACTGCGGAGGTGGACATGCGGGAAGCAGGGCCTCAGTTCCAGGAAGTGGGTTCCTTCTCGGTGTAGGTGCCCAAACGGCTTTGTCTGACTCCAGGAAGTAGAACCTGACATTTCAATTTTAAGAGAGCGTGTTTTTAAATTTGTAGCAGGCAAAAACATTGGTGTTCATTTTCATTTGCAAAATAGGGGGAAGTGTTTAACCTAAAACAGGACGCGAGTGAGGGTGGACAAAAAAGTCAGACTATCAGAGTCCCAAAAAAGTGCAATAGTAGAGCCACTGTATTTTGTTTTCAGCCTCAATTCAACTAGAACTTGATAGATTTCCATAAAACAGCACATTTAGCCCTATGCTTGCGTCCAACTGCAAAACTGCCAAAGTTTTTCCTTCCACATGTTTGAGAGGGGACAGATGATGTCATTATTTGCAGGTGCCCCTCTGGCTTATGGACGCGGCGGCCAGACACGCTTGCGCAATCGAACGCATAAGTGCACGCGGCTCGGGTGTCACCGGACAAGTGCATTATGATGACATCAGCCCCCTTGCTCATTCATAATCTGACTTATAAGGCAAGGACACGGTCCACGCTGACCCGGCAAACCCAGAGATCAGCCGGCCTGCCAAGCATGACCACCGTTTTCCACAACACAAACAAGCCAGAGGATGTCTCCAGCCGCCCGTTTCTGTGGCTTAGTGGCGGGCCGCGCTTGAATGGGTCCCATTGTCGACGTTATTTGTCACCCACTATTTTGCCTTCTCTTCTGGCCGGAGCCCAAGGACGACGAGCTCATGGGCCTAAATATATTACTCACGGCGGCTGGTATAGGGCCGCGCAATAAAAATAAACAAACAAAAAAAAAATCTATGACATCGCATTTCGATAGCGCAAATCCATGCTCGTGATGGCTGTGGAGCAAATAGCGTGTGGCGGTGTTGAGCCCTGTAACCAGAGGTGTAGGTTTGTTTAATTATTGGATGCACATTTTTCAACAGGCTTTCAGAAGTTGCGTTACCATTACAGAATTGCACAAAACCTAAATATCGCAATAAAAAAATAGTAATGGAAACACCTAAACTTCAAAAAACCTCGGGACAAAATTTTTACGAGAATTGAAAGCTCATGCGCTTCGCACCATTGAATAGAAACCCCTGCAAATCGCAATTGAATGCGAAAGAAATCTGTAATGGAAACGCAGCTACTGTTGCGATCCCTCCAAAACTGCATTGAACATCATAATACACCAATACATGGACATAATTTCCACTGAGCAAGTTCACACTCTTGCTTTAAGATCCCGCTCCGCCCTCCGACCCACTGGAACCATAAACCACTTTGGCAGAGGGAGGATCCGAAACTCCTATATTTATTTACCTCTGCGCCGTAAAAACTCATCTTACCTCATAAACGAGCGACACGGAGTGGAGTTGAGTTGACACCTTACGCTGCGAGCTCCTGAAGAGCGTGGCAGCGTGCCTGTAAAAGCTCCAGGCCGAGGAAACATGAGAGCCTGCAGGGTTCCTGCAGCGGTAAACCTCCCCTGACCACCGCTCGCATATACACCTGTGGGAGCCTGCTGCGCAGTTTGGACCGATTCAGGGACAACGCCGCTGAAGGGAGCGCAAGGCGCCGCTCCCTTTGGCGTAGCTCGCCGCTGCAGATTTTTAGCTGAGTGTTTGTGGGCGGCTACAACGGGCCTTTGAGAGCAAAAGAGAGGGCTTTCATCCAGAAGACAGAGCTATACTTCGAGCTGGCTCGGCTTTGTTTAAGTACAAACACAGTCCGACATTGTGATTAGGAGAAAGCGTCCGCGGCACCGCCAGTCTTAGATTACACTGAGGGCACCACAGACCCTACTTTTTCTAAACCTCAGACAAGCACGCTGTTGACTCACATGCGGTCCACGTACACAATTTAAAAAAAAAACAAAAAAAAAAACGCAAAACATAATTGGCGACTTCTGACAAGACGCCCTGACCTTTGCACGGCAGCTGAAGTGCTCGGATTTCAACTCTGAAATTTGGCTTGTAAGTCTTTCAAAACTGCAGCCGCCAGTGTATTCCATCAGTCTCTGAAAGGGGGATTTCATGACAATCACCTACCTAAACGGATAAAGAAGCAGTAGGTGTGACAGTGAGAGGCAGCTGCTCAGAAATGCTCAGTTTAAAAAAAAATAAAATAAAAAAAAAAGAGAACTGGAAGAAAACCAGGAAGAAGAAGAAGAAGAAGCTACTAAAAGCTGTAAACAATGGCTTCTGGTATATTAGTATTAGTGAGGATGCAGTGCCGAAGCGCCAATTAACACTATGCAGCACAGCCCCGCACTCCCATAGGAAGCATTGACCCTGAAGCAGCAAGTCTGATAGGTTCACTTAAATATGATGGAGTGAAGGTTATAAATAAGGATAAAAAAAACAACAACATAAAAACAAAATCATAATAAAGCAGAGCTAGCTGAACATTATCCAAATACTTATTAGATCATTTTCTATTGGATTTCTATTGTACTATTTAAGTGTATATACATTCCTGTATCTAGTTTTGTGAATCCATGTTTTGTCATTGCACACTGTATTGAGCTGAGCACCCTCATTTAATAATGGGATGACAATAACTTCTATTCTATTCTATTCTACAACATTTGAAGTACTTACAGGTGCCAGTGAGACGCAATGTCGATGCCCGGGAAATCCCCTTAAAGACTAACTGCAAGTCTCTACCAACTTTTAAGTCTTTTTCAAGGCCTGCTAAGAGTTACCTGGTTGGTAGAAATTGGGCGAGAGCTCCCTGGCAACCGCCCGGGCGATTTCAGCCTCATGGACGGCAGAAATGGCGGCCTGCTCCGCGGCCTCGCTTTTTGTCCTGGCGTGCGCCGTCCTGCAGAGAAACCACACAGAGGGCTGCGTTAAAGTCAAGGCAAACGGCGAAAACGCGACCCCGGTCAAGGAGATTGGAAGAAAATGTGTTTTCCACCATGTGACTGTGTGTGCGTGCTGATTTATGGCGCAGCATGGTGGAGGCAGACACTCCCTTCCTCAATCTTGCTCCCCTCTGACCCTCTTTGGGCTGGATCACTCAGCCTGCCCCTCTTGGGGATGACATAACACCTCCCCTTGTGCTTCTATCTCAAATCCAAATCCTGATTTTACAAATGGAGCGCAGCCACAACCAAGCAAAACCTTAATCCAGTCTGGAGTGTTGCTGCTGCTTCTGCTGTTGGACTGTGCGAGTAAGGTCCGAAACATGCACGCAAACAGACGTACATACACCCATGCATGCAGCTAAACCATTGAAATCACGTTTAATCATACACAAATGCAATGCTTGTGATTTTCTGTTTTTTTTTAGACTCTGATTTCAGTAAATGAAAGTATAAAAAAAGTAAAGTCGTAATTAAAAACGTGACAGAAGGAGGAGAGTCAGCCGTGCAGCACGGCTTTGCAGCGCTTCAAAATCTCTTTTGCGCCGCTAAAATATGGCGCGGGTGTCTGCGAAACCTAAAAGCAGAAGAGTGATATGTTTTGGGATCAATGCAAGCTTAGCATTAGAGGCATTATGGAAGCGCACCGCGGACTGACAGGCAGGCAGGGGCCAGGGAGAGGTGACCTGCTTAACAAATCCCTTGAAAACTCCACCAAAAGATAGCGTGGTGGACGCGCGGGCGGCTCGCGCAACACCCGGTTGGTGAGAAAAGGAAGAAGAAGAAGAAGAAGAAGAAGAAGAAGAAGAAAAAAGAAGCAGGTGTCGGCAGGGGACTTTGCAGCAACGACAAGTTTTTCAATGAAAAAAAAGCCACAGTTTTAAACACTAAACACTGAAACGTGTCTTTTATCGTTGAGGGAACAAAGTGGACGTGTGAACAGCGAAGTGCAGTCATGTGGCAGTGTGAGAGGGGTTGCCCAGTGCCCAGATGGGCCGCCCAAGTACCACGGCAAGTATTGACAGCTGTGACCTGCTTAACCTCCCTCATCCATCGTCCTTTCCCTCTTTCCTTCCCCATCCCTCGTCCCTTTTTTTCAATCACTGCTCATCATTCTGTTGGATTCCGCCACCCCCCCCCCCTCCTCCTCCTTCATCTCCTCCTCACTGTTCCGATTGGCCCCCTCCCTCACCCACGAGTGACCCCGATGGACAGATGTCTCCATTTCAGACAAGTTCTTCATCTTTGGACTTGCAGTGTCTGCCCTTTTGTTTTTTTGTTCTTTGGAGCTCGGACAGTGAGATATTAACAAGTGCATGTGGCGGACAGATCACTGTTTCCTCTCCGGGTAGAGAGAGAGAGAAAAAAAAAAAAAAAAGGCGCCACAAACGGCGGACAGAGGCAGCTGTGTCTGCAGAATCTGGAAACCGCTGGTCAGCCACAGATAGAAATTCTAATAATAAAAAAGCCACAACCACACAATCCTTCGCTTGTCACCGTGACTTATCGTTAATTTGCAGGAACTCCGCAGCCACGGCGGACGTCAAAGTCGGGGGGTCGGGCGGGGGCGGAGGGGGCCCCCTATTTGAGGACGTTTCGAAACGGACATTAAAGCATTCCGCTTGCATCACCCGCGCGGTGACGCCCGTGCCGCGCACGTCCTTCGCCGCGCATTGCCGCGGGGACACACGCACGGCTATTTCTGAAAAGTGTGAAATGCGCTGCCGAGTGAAGGAGGCATGAATGCGTGGCGGGAAAAAAATATATAAAGTGCACCGCTCGCCCGGTGAGATATCCCGAGGATCTTAACAGCTCCCTTTAAGCGGCGGTGGCGGTGGCGGCTGTGGCTGCGGCGGCTGCGGCTGCGGCTGCGGCTTAAAGTCACGGGCAGACACAGGAAGCAATGCAGACCGCTCGCAGACAGAATGTCTGGTGGCGGGAGGCGTCAGGCGCAGAGTGATGAGGGTGCGATGGAGCGGCGGGACGAGGAGAGAGTGAAATAGGAGGTGAGAAAACATGGGCGCAGAGAGCGGAGGGAAGATTTGCTCAGCTTTTTTCGGCGCCGAGGGGGAAAATATGCGGCGCTTTTGGTCGCCGTCGTCCTCGTGCTCACGAGTAGCATCGTTTTTTTTTAAATTTGGGAGACGCCTGAGATGGACGGCGGGTCAAGGCTAGCGGGCCTTTCAGTGCCGCGTCATGACGCACTGATGACCTACAAAGGTCCTTTAAGATCGCGACACTGTCATCTCGACACAATGCTTCTGCCCAGCCTCTCTTTTCCTTGCTCAATCTGTAGCCCTTTATGATGTCACAGAGGGCGATGAGGCTCTTCCTGATGCCCCCCTGGTGAATGGCAATGTTTTCACATCCAAACACGAAGGTCCAACGGCTTAACTACACGTGGGAACGGCTGAAGAACAGAGGTTCTGGGAGTGAATCGCCTGAGACGACAAAATAAAGACATGGTCATAATAACGGACCTTCAGTTCTGCCCTGCACCATCTGGTTTCTCGTCACTCGCACAAACTTGAGGCAACAACAACAAAAAGTCCCTTTATAACAACAATAACAAAAACGGCTCGCCCCGGTGACCTTTGAAAAAGCTCCTCAACTTGCGTCGGCCCCCCGCAGCCCTCTGCTCCTCTCCAGGCCGATCTGCCCGTGCATATAAAGCGACACCTGTTCCTGTCTACTTTTGGTGCCACGCAGGCGCTCTCTCTCTCTCTCCCCAGGGTTTATATGGCCGTGGATGGGTCCAAGCAAATCAAGGTATTTGAATCCATTGATGCACCTGCTACAAATGCAAATACCTCGCTGCACACAAACAGGCCCACACACACACACACACACACACACACACACACACACACACACACACACACACACAGAGCGTGGATGAGTCCAGGATGCTGAAAAGACTTTGAAGCCGTTCATTTTGGGACTGCAATTATTGACCGAAATGGACTAAAAACGTTCATTTTGTCTTTTGACTGAAATTATATCAATTTCCAAGCCATGAAGATGAGACATGTCAGGCATTGAGTCAGTCTCGCAAACAGCGCAGTGGACACTCTCTTTCTCTTTGTGGAAGCCGTGTTGATGTGTGTGAGTCTGAGATAATGGAGCAGTCTGAGAGACAGTGCACCTCGAGAGAGTAAAACTGCTTGTTTGGCCCTCATCGAGCTATCAGTGTGTGAGCAAAGACACACTCGACATTCTCTAAACAGTGGACCAAGCAAAAGAAGTCAACGCTGGACTTGAATCTGACTGACAGTGAGTGTTTAAGTCAGCGTCGACAAAAGTCAGACCACTTTCTGGAGCAAAAAAAAGGCCAATCCGAAGCTTGCGCCAACTTTTCATCCAGTCAACAAGAGAGTGTGGGGGGTGGGGGTGGGGGGGTGGGAACGGTGGAGGGGTGAGGGGGCGGAGGCACGTCGCCGCTCCTCCGGAGAGACTCCTGCGAGCGCCGAGGAAGTGCTGAGACATGCACGCCGTCTAATTTTGCCGCGGGGTTGAATTTCAAACCCCCCCCCACACACACACCCATATGAATCCATCCTCCCTTTAAGGTTGGTGGAGCCCCGCCTACTCCCCCCTAAACCCCCACCCCTCACCCAGAATCTGTGTTTCTGTGCTGCCCCCCCACCCCCCGCCCTGAGTGAGGCTCCGGTCCATCACTCCCAAGGCCATGGCCTGATTCGAGAATCCTCCCCTCTCGCATATGCTGACACAGTTCTGAGGCCACGCCGTCTCTCAGTCAACTTTTTTTTTTTTTTTTTTTTTTACCCAGCGCCTCCTCCACCCTTCACCCCGCCTCCCGTCGCTCGTCTTCCACCTCTTGGCTCCCTCTCAGTCCCAGCTCGGTGACAAGGAATGCTGACGGCTACAGTAAACGATAAGATACGGAGGATGGAGCGCCGGCTCCACATCGTCGGCCTGGACTGGGAGAAACATGGCGCCCGGTGCTGATCTGCTAGTGAATGAATAACGCAGTTGAGCACGTGTCTCGCCCTCCCAAAAAAAACAACCCCCAAAAAAAGACGCTAAAGAGAGGATTCAATGTCTGCAGACATTAGCGCTCATTAGCGTGCATATCTCGCCCATCAATCCGCGCAGGCCGACTATTTAAAATCCGTGGGGGGGAGGGAGGGGGAGGGGGGGTTGGTGCTCATTCAGGAATAGTCACGCACGACTAACACCATTAAGGATGAGCTAAAACTGACCCTAAAATTATTCCGGGACCGAGGTCTAGGCTCACATTACCAGGGGCGGCAGTAAAGGAGGAGGCGGGGGGGGGGAGGTGACAATGGCCATGGCAGACGAGGCTTAAATGGGAGACAGGGAGGCTGCTATTGTAAGATAAGACAACTCCATTCGGAAAAGAGAGTCTTGTATAGTAGCAGCATTTGGGCGCGGCTGTGTGGTGTAATTTCAGATATCAAGACGTGTGGTTTTCATTCAGTTGTACATGGGGACATATTGTGGCTAGTTGTGCTTCGACTCTGCAGCACGTTCCAGTTTCACCTCAACAGGCAGAACTGGTTCTGAGTTGACCTAACATCGAATACTGGGCAAACAAACGCACCAAAAGGAAGGGTGAAAAGCACAAAGCGGGCACAATGGGAGATGGGAGGACTTTGAGAGACGGCTGCCAGCACAAACCAAAACATCTGTTTGGGAATTTCGCAGGGGGGACAAGCGAGGAGAGAGACGTTCGTCGCGTGAAGCCGCAGCCAGTTCTTTCAATATGGTTTGAAAAAAACACACAGGCTGAAGTGACAGGCATTACAGTTCTGGAAGTGGGCTAATTCCGGGGGAATGCTGTGCGGCTATTTATTCCCGCCGCTACAGCAACTTTCTGCGATATGCTGACAATCTGCTGGCCACGCTAAGCGCCTCCTTCCTCCTCGGCTTTAGAGAGGAGACGCCCGCAAACGACGTGGTTTTCAGTTACTGATACTGTGTTGTGACAGTGGCGGCCCTGTCACTATGCCTCCAACTCATCATGCGCCCTGGCTACTTGGCCAATGGGATATCCCTTCGGCCGAATGGTTAAGCGCGCACGGCTATTACCTGGGCGGGAGTCTGGGGTTCGAAACCCGCCCTGGCCCTCTGCGCCTTGCCACAGTATGCTAAATATACCTGTTTGCTGTTTCGCAGAAAAAGAGCGCTGCCACGGTTGCATTTTGTGGTAGAAGACGCACTTGTTCCAAATATTTTCTCCAGGATGGAAGAAGTGACAATCTGGCAGAAATAAGAACATTTCTTATTTCATCCCTCAAACTGCCTCAATTTCTTGGAATATGAAGGAATCTAGTCTCTCTCTCTTTTTTTATTTTTTTTAAAGGGTGTAAAAACAAAAACAAATCCCCTGATGCTAGTGTGGTTGTGGCTGCGGATTACAAACGCAACTAATCCTTCACTTGCGCTCTCAACTGACGACCCCCGCGACCTCTGAGAATTAACCTGGCCCGCGGCCATACGCAGGCGGCCGAGGTTTGTCAAAATGTGCGGCTACTGGAAGAACTTTGATCGGTCGCTACATCCTTGCATCTCTGCTGTAAATGAGCAAACCCAGCAGGAGTGTTTGGACGTGTTCAGGTCTTCCGCACGGTTGGAAGGTCTGATAGGTTACTGCTGATGTGAGACTGTTGAAGGGGCGACACACTATCCCCCCGCCGAGATGATCCCTTCGGTTTTTGGTGAAGGGCAGCGGCGGGGATTCAGACCTCGCCTCGCCGCTCCTTGTGTCAACACTGCCAGTGAAACATGGCCACAGCTGATAAAGCTAATGACAGCGAGGGCAGGAGGGGAGGGGGACGAACTATCCACAGCAGGAAGAAAAAAACAAAAAAAAAAACAGGGATGTGGCATCTCTGACGTTCGCAAGCTGTGGGAAAGGAGGAAATGGCAACTGGGAAAGCTGAGACACAGATCATCTGAGACCAAGATGAGTTTCTGCGTCCAGCAAAATAAAAGACACACAGGGCCTAAATGAAACCAAATGAATAGACTTCAGAAAACACAATGGATGCTTCACAACAAAATGCAGGATAGCTTTAAAATTCTCAAAGTAAAGGTAAAAACATGTCGGAAAAAAAAATAATCAAAAGGCAGGGCATGGACGTTCCCAGCGTCTTAGCAGAAAGCCTCCTAAAAGGCCCATCGTGTGAGATTTAGCGGCACCAAATGGTCGGAGAGCGTACTGCCAGCAATGACAGCGTTAATCATTGTTTTCTGCTAACTTGGCACAATATCAGGGTGACATCAGACACCCACATTCTATCATCAGGTTTTCATTTTCAGTTCCTTGACTGAACTATGAACAATTTGTCATGTGTTTTGCCTTCTGTGTCATGCAAGTTGATCCCTTGGAAAGCAACCGGCTGGGCCTTTAAAGTTCGGAACTTAGGGTTTTCTCTCTCTAATTCAGTGTTTCTCAAAGTGTGGGCGTAGAGTCATGTGATGTTGTCGCACGACTGACGTCGTTGATCATCAAAACAAGAGCCCTGAAAGCGCGGCTATAAAGTTTCTAAAGTTTCAGAACCACTGCTCTAATTTGTGGTGCCCTCACCAAAATGGAGAGAAAGAAAACAACAACGTTGGGACGTTTTGGAATGAATCCCCCCAGTGAGCCACACTGCACAGCTCGACAACCCTCCTTCACTCTTGATTAATGTTAACGTGAATCTGCCTGATTGGCGCCGAGCGAGGCTCTCTGGCAGGCAGAAGAGAACAACGGTCATCTTTCGCACCGGGTCCAAGTTAATATTCCACCGTTCAGACGGCGCATTCGGAGCGGCCGACGCCAATAAAGAGCGATGATGCATCTCCACTTCCTCCCACTGCGCCGGGGTATCCAGGATACGGCCAGCCTAGCTACGCTGCCCTGCTCGTTATAGGTGCGACTCTACGCGACTGCTACCTGGCAGTGAAGCTCCCCACGTCCGAGATCCCTCCCACGCAGCCACGCAGCCACGCAGCCACGCACCCACCCACCCACCCAGCCAACGCACGCACGACTCGGCTCCTCTCCAATCTGCGACATTTTCAACCTGCTTTGAAATCATTCAACAAATCGGCAGAGACAAACAAAAACGGTTCACAAAAGGTCAACGCCGGCAACAAAATGCTAACCGGGGTTTTTTTTTTTTTAATGGTGTACATTGACAGGAGGCGTACAGTGGATTGGAGGATGAGGTCGCAGAGTGGACAACGTGCACCATTCATTGCTGAAAGGCTGCGGATTGAAGAGAGAGCCATTAGCAGGAGGTCCCATAATGAGGCCTGCTGGGAATCGGACAGTTGGCGTGAATGAAGGTTGCGCTGAGGTGACTTCACAGCGGCGCTTTACGCGGGCGGCCCATTAATCTTTTGTAAATCTCCAACAGGAAACAGACGCCCTGAGCCAGCCCGGGGCGAAGACCATGGTGACCACCGTGTACAGGTGATCCAGAGTAGAATGGAAACTATGCTGTAGAAGAGAAAGCTTTATGGTTTTTATGGACGCATCAAACCGCATTGGAGATGCTACCGCTGATGGTGCAGAAACAAACGCTGAAAAATGCTGCACACACCTAGCATTCCAGATGAACTTAGAGAAAAAAAAAAAAAAAAAAAAAAGGAACAACAATTATTAGCGCATCACACGTGGGAATGAATCTGCAGGGGTGACGGTGCAAATGTGCACGTTTCTATTAATGCTGTGCGAATAGGCACGAGTCCAGCTGATGATACAAACGCTGCGTGTGCACGGGCGCCACTTGTGAGAGCAGTGCATGTGCGAGACATCCGGGTGTAACCAGGAATTATCAGAGGAGCACACACACACACACACACACACACACACACACACACACACACACACACACACACACACACACACACACACACACACACAGCCGCTCGCCGTGGCGTGTCTCTTTTAAGCACGAGGCTCAAATCGGACGCTGAACCTGTGAGAATAAAGGTCACGTTGCCTGGCAACCGCTTGAGCTTAAGGAATAGTTTTAATTATGGTCTGTGCACTCTGGATCCCCCCCCCCCCGACGCCACCATTCACCACCAAGACCGTCAATTTCCTCTTGGCTGCAGACAAAAAGGAAGAGGGGGGGGGGGAGGGATCGGCCTCGGCCATGAATCTGTCATCTGGAGACATTTCGCACAGGATCAGTCCGTAAACCTCGAAACGCAAACGAGACGTCAGTCAAGCTTCGCATAACCATGAATCAGTTTGTTACTACGCTAGTTGACGAGGGAAAGAAGGCAAAAGGTATCTCTTCTCTTGCACTGACATATTTGCGCAAAACACCCGCCCGCGCGCCTGATTATTACGAGCGAGCCCTGAACGTTTCACAGAGGATTTCCGACTCGCGGGGGGGGGGAAGAAGCGGTGATTCCGTAATCCAATCCGCGAACATCTGGAGCGAAAGCAGGGTGTTGTGTGTGTGTGTGTGTGTGTGTGTGTGTGGGGGGGGGCAATCAGAGTGCCGGGAACGGATTTCGTTGCAAAAGTAGCCCAAAGTGAAGGTCGATTTGGGCGACGGCGGCGTGAGCGTCACCTTCTGTCGATTAGTATAAAAAAATAATTTCAATTGGAGTCCTTCAAGCTTCTACTGCTCTTCTGGTGCGTAAATATTTACTTCTAGATGTCACCGTTTGCATGCTGTGGAATTATCGGTGCTAGTGTTTGCCTTGTTGTTGGCCACCTGGAGGGCTAACAGCCTCTATGATGGGTGTGTGTGTGTGTGTGTGTGTGTGTATGTGTGTGTGTGTGTGTGTGTGTCGGGGGGCAGTAAATCTCCTCCTGAACTCAGCTAATTCAATTACGGCGTAATTATTAATGGCTTGCGGCGCATCCACGACTCAATTCATCCTCACGTGGGTTTTAGCGCCTTCACGTAAGGCGGAGCAAACAGACTCCGCCCTCTGACCACCTGCCTTCCTGTCTGACTCATCGCAGCGCCTCCGCCCTCCTACCTCGCACCCCCCTCCCCCGACCCACCCCCCGCCTCTGCCGAGAAGCTGAACAAATACGCTCCTTGCTCGGGGGGGGGGGGGAGCTGCAGCAGTACAGTGTGGCGGTACGCCGGCGACGCCCAATTCTGTCAGCGCCGCACACACACACATGCAAGTCGGTTTCCGGCGCCGGGAGACAAATCAGCTCTCGTTAGATTCGCAAATGGAATCTGCTCCGTTTAATTCGACGTTGCGTATTGAAGTTGGCCGACAGCAGAGGTCTGCGTTAGCAGCCAGGGTGCACATTACAACAACTTCGCATCGTTCGGCCAGCCCTTCCAAAAACGGAAAGGAACGTTCCGATGCTGATGCGCTAAATGTGTTGTCCATTCCCGGCTGCCTTGGCTTAGCGTGCTAGCAGCGCAGCGGCCTGCGGAATCGTAAAATATGATGAAACACCTCGTCAAATTCTCTCCGCTGAAAATGAAGTGTGAAAAAAAAAAGATGTGGGCACAATATTTGAGGCCTTCTTTCCAAGAGCTACCGAGACGTTTGGACGGCGCAGCGCGTAGCGGCGGGAAGAAAAAAAAAACTCCAGGGAGCCGAGCCGTTTTCCATTTCCCCCTCCGACTGATCTCGTATCTCCATCAGGAGCCCGTGGAACCTCGAGGTTTGATATAAACTCGAAGGTGGCCACGCGTTTAATCACACTGGCTTCAAACTGAGTTGCCCGACGCTGTCAGAAGCTGCGTTTCCATTGCCCCTGGAATTGCGCAAAACCTAAATATGGCAATAGAAATTTGTAAAAGAAACACCGACATTTGGAGAGACCTCTCAAATGTCGCTAAAAGGTTTTGACGCTCTAATGAGGTGGTCAGTCAGACGTATTGATATAGAGGTATATCGCAAAAGAGACGAGACGTGCGGGAGTCACGTGACCAGTTCACCTCAAGTGAAAATGGCGCATTAGGTCCGGACAGGAGGAGAAGACCAAATATTTTATTGACAAATAATCAAAGAGAAAAACACAACAACCACTCTTGACAGCAAACAACATTGAAATGCAGATTTACACAAGACATTTTGAATCTCCATCCTCCTCAGTTGCGTCTCGCGGGACGAGATTTGACAGGAATTCCAATTATGCGCGTCACGCCATTCAGTGGCAACACCTGCAAATTGCAATCGTGCTCTGTCGAAGTTTTTAGGAACATCGCTTTTATTTTGCAGCTCGAGTTCCCGAGTTCGCCGTGCAACGCGGCTGGGGGGGGGGGGGGGGATAAATATACAGAGCGCTGAGGCTTGCTCTCGTCTGACCCGTGCCGGTCCTTCAGTGCAGTCAGCGGGGGCCGGCCCGTCTGGTTCTCGAAAGCTGGCGGCAACTTTCTAAAAATTTCACGTACGAGGTGGCAGGAGTCCTCAGCAAAAAGGACCGGGGGAGCGGGCATGCCGGGCAGAAGGAACCGCCGGCGGGAGCCAGGCTTCCAATCTTACATGATGTACTGCCGTCTGGGATCACTTTGATCACACGCTGAAAGGAGCTGATCTACGACCCTCTATAAAAAAAAAAGTGGCGGGCGGCGGTGAGAGGCTGAGGTCGTCACGGCGGGCGATGAACAAAGACGCGAAACGAGGAAATCTGGTGCACGGACGCACTGTTGCGTCGCCAAACGACGGCAAAGCGTATCACTCCTGTTTGTTCTGCCCTTTCTAGAGGAACGCACACACACACACACACACACGCACACACACACACACACACACACACACACACACACACACACACACACACACACACACACACACACACACGTGCACACACGCACGCATCACCTAGACATTTCGAAGAGATGACAGTGCCAGCGAGATGGCGGGCTGCTATATCAGTGGTGGGGACGGGTATATATTCCTGGCCGGTGCTGATAAGCCAACCGATGCCTTGCCTTATTTAGTCAGTATACAAGTGGACGCGGCCGCGCGGCGACGCGCTCCCGCCGCGCCACGTTTGTCTTGCGGAGAGTGCGAGGAGGCGGCGGTGGCGGCGTGCGCGTGCGGGAGCTGCTCCTAAGTTTAGAGAGGTGAGTTCTGATGGAGTGAGTGAGCGTGGGGAGAGATAGCCTGTGCGGGTCCGATGAGTGCTCCTCTCGGTGTGTGTGTGTGTGTGTGCGTGCGTGAGTGCGCGCGCATGCGCAGGAGAGCCAGTACAGTGGCGATAAGCTAGGAAATAACTTTAGCCCCGGGGGAAATACATCATTAGAATTACTGTAAAGTGAAACTAGCATTTAGTTCTGACAGACAAAGCATAATTAAATTTTAAAAAAAAAACCTCATCTGTGGAGCATATTTAAAAGGATTCTGAGCCATTTGATCTCAGCCGTGGCCAAGTTATGGTTAGCACTGATGCTAACGGAGAACCAAAGAGAGAAGCTGTCTCTCTCAGTAGCATAAAAGTCCCGCGATCATGTGGGAAAACAACATGTGTGTGTGTGTGTGTGTGTGTGTGTGTGTGTGTGTGCAGAGGACAAGCCAAAACAGCCTTGCAAGGCGGCGGCGAAAAATACGATGACCGTAAACACTCCGGACATTCCAGAATGCGCCGTCCGTCTCAACTTTTTGCTGATTGCCGCGAAGGAGAAAATAAGCGCCACATAAATATCTTCCCTATGAGCAGGCGGGAAACCTGACTGACCTTACGCTGAGCGACACAAATTCAATTTACCGTTAACGTTTTCCGACCATCCTAAGAGTCTGCGGGTGAGCTGGAACTCCCCTAGTTTCAGCGGACAGTTTTTGCCTTCTTATTGGCCACCTGGCAGGTTGAACGAAAGCGTCCGTTGCGGCAGGAATTTTTAGGATCATTTCCACATTTCCACTTGAAACTATCATGCTTTTTGGGAAAAAATGTCATGCTGCTTTCTGACGTTCTCTGGAAATTTCCCCACGGAATTCAGGCATCGTAAAGGAAGGTCAGACAAATTGAAAAAGAAAGAGCTGGGAACTCAAACCCAGCAAAGTGCTTTTGCAGAGGTCTTTTTAGGACGTCCCGCCCAAATCGCTTCGCAGGCTTTGCGGGACAGCGCGCCGGTAAGCGGTCAGCGGCAGCAAAAAGCCATTAGAGTGAAACACACAGGCTGGAAACCCACAACGCGGCCGAGCCGGGACGCCGCCGGGGATGAGGAATCTCAGCACGACTGGCAACCGGTTGAATGGCGATTTAGCACGGCAAGCAGGACCATCACACGTACACACACGCACACACACACACACACACACACACTGTAAGCCAAGGGGACTTCATTTAACAAAGATAACAACATAAAAGTGAATGGGTCGGAGGGGGGGGGGTTCAAAGGGCTCCACTCTGCCTCATCACACCAGCTCTCTATTGATTGGCCGGTCCCCAGCGCTCGCTCATGTCATGTTCCGCCCCCCCGCCACCTTTCAGCCGCCGATGGGGCAGCTCTCCTGAACAGCAGCCGCATCCTCTCTGCCCTCCCGTTTTTTTCCCCCCGCTCCAACTCTTACTCAGCAAAAGGAAGAAAGAAAGAGAAAAGGCCTCTTCCTTCCCAACCTGTCTCACCAAATCAACATCAATTCCCCGACCCTGCGACTTCAGTCGTTCCTCCTCCTCCCCCTCCTCTTGTCTCTCCCTGTCTGTGCGCCCCCCCCCCCTCCTCCCTCTTTCCGCGTCACGTGACCCCGAGCTGGATCGATACGAGTGCATCCTTCTCGGCGCGCTGCTGCATAATGAGCCGTTGCATAACGTGCTTACTCACACGGCCGCGGCCACGGCTGCGACGTAAACACAGCTTCAATTTTTTTTTTTTTTTTTCGCGTTGATTTACGATCGTTTCTTCTCATCGCGCTCGATGCGCCTCAAAGTGCAGCAGAAGCACCGACCACGGGCGCCGCCGCTCGTCTGCCAACTTGCTGAACTGCAGAGGACCTCGCCGGCGTTGGCTTGTTTTGCTCCGGCGCCGATCTTCAGACCATATTTCCCGCAGCCGCAGGGGAGAGCACGCGGCTGCAGTTTGTTTGAACACCACTTCTTCGCCCTCCGCCGGTCGAGCGAGACCTCAGAGGCTTTCCGCTGACACACTTCCGGGCCTCATAATATCGCAGATTTCTATCTGCGGATCAAACGGCATGCGCGACTCTGAATATCAAACATGTTAAATCCGCCTTACGTAATCTTTAGCCTATATGCCTGAAATCTGCGGAGTAAAGCATTTTTTTTTTTCTCATCAAAGAGGAATTATAATATCTGATAAGGATGTCTGGAAGTTATAACAAAGCCTTCCATTTGTGGACTATGCTATTACTGTATTATCCTGAATGGCTGGGCTCAGCTCAGAGTCAGAGTAGTCTTATCTATTCCCTACAGCGCTTTATAATACAGAGAGCATTTTTTTTTTCCAGCGGCAAAGAGGCAGAGAGAGAGAGAACGCTATTATTGTAAAGCAAATGCGAAGCTAATGCTACAAAACTAGGGCACAATCCTGGTAAGCCTTTCCTCGTTGAACTTAACAATAGCTTTAGGTCTTCAAAGAGGGAATTTGGCATGACAAAGTCTGACTTCCGCCTGGCAGGGGGTTGAAGGTGCGAGGAGCCGCTCGTGATGTCACAAAGGGTGCCCGGGAGGCCTTTTTTAGGGGGAGAGGTCACGTGTCGTCCAGCCGTTAAAGAGCGGACACTCGGTCATCGAGCCGGTTCTCGTTATTGGCCTCACGAGGCGCAACTAGCGGGATGAACCCGATCTCGCGCGCTCAACATACTCTCTCACACACACACACACACACACACACACACGGGAATGAAAGACATGGGCAGAGAATAGTAACAGAACCTTTTGCCCGCGCCGATCACGCTGCCTTCACCAAACCCTCGGCTCTGCCGCCGCCGCTGCCACTGCCGCTGGTGCGTAAAGGTCACGGGACTGGACTCAGCCTTCGAATCAGGACACGAGTGGCCCCGCATGCTCACACAGAGGCGTGAATGATCACACAAACAAACACACGCACACACACACACACACACGCACACTCGTGATACCTGGAAGCGGCTATTTCCACTTTGCTCCTGGCGATGGCGCCGGCCCTCTGCGCTCCCTCCACGGCCCGGTCCACCTTCTCTTTGGTTTTGGGGTTCTTAAGGGGAATCAACTGCTTCCTAATCCCACGCACCAGCACGTTGTTTTTGTACTTCCCTTCTTCCTTGGTGCCGTCCGGGAAAACCGTGCACCCGTAGCCGTGGCGCTTGTTGTTCAGCCACTCGCCCTCGTACTTCATCCCGTTGGACCTCTCGGAAATGCCGAATCCGTTGCGCTTGTCGTTCTTCCACTCGCCCATGTAGGTCTCGGTGGTGGTGGCGTCCACGTGGTCCTCGAGCGGCGGGTCCTCGTCGGGCAGCTCGCCGTCGCCGATGGATATGGTGGAGTTGGCGTCGCTGGAGCTGATGCGGCTCATGGTGGCGTCGCTGCGCGCCGAGCTGCGCTTGCTGGAGATGGAGGTCCGCGAGTCGGACTTGCGCAGCTGCCGCAGGCTGCCGAAGAGCGAGCCGCGGCGGAAGAGGCCCTTCTTCTTGCCGGCGACCGCCTCGCTGTCCGAGTGGAAGTTGAGGACGAAGCCGCCGCGGCTGCCGGCGGGGGCGTCGGCGGGCGACGAGAGGTCGTGGAGCACCGTGCCGTTGCTCTGCTCGGAGCGCAGCGAGGACATGGAGGTGCGGAGTGGCGAGCGGATGACGGTGGCCATCCCGTAGGGGACGCTCTGGCGCACGCCGTAGCCGTGACGCATGCCGCCCATCCACTGGCCCTGATAGGTACCTGAGGAGCGAGGAAGGGACAGGAGGGTCAGTCGGCGGACGAGTGGTGGAGCTTCCGATACTTTACGTCAAACGTCTCAGTGTAGAAATGGCGAAATGGCAAATCGACTTCACGTTTGTAGCATTTTATAGTCATGGTACCCCAAAGCGCGTTACAATGGCCTCCAATTCACACACACACTCACATGCCAACGGGCGGTTGCTGCCATGGAGGGCGCCGTCAGGCCCATTGGTAGCAATTTATAGGGTTCAGTGTCTTGCCCAAGGGCACTTCAACATTTTGGAGCTGGGATTTGAACCGCCAAAACACTTCAAGCATTGGACAACCTGCTCAACCAACTGAGCCACCGTCACCCTTAATGAAATAATGTGGCCGTCGGTTGGCTCCAGGTTTCTATTGTCCCCCCCCCCCCCCTACTCTATCATAAATAATCTGACCGAAAACAATTTCAAAGGTCTCACTAGCCCGAAAGAGGCACCAGCTCACTTTGTGACATCATGAAGGGATTTGTGTTAGCATACATTTGCTGTAAGGACGAGCGAACTACCAGAGCAGAAGATTGGATTTTCTCTGAGCTCAGTGGCAGGTTAGATACTTATATGATTATGCAAAATTCCCACTGTCAGGGTGAATTTGTACGTAATCATACATGTATCTGTGCCACACGGGGACCTTTAATAGAATCGCATAAATGAACTTGCATAGGACTCGCGGCACGGCTACATCAGTCAAAGAGACATCTCGCTTCCTTCCCCACAGATTTGGACTGTAAGCGCAAACGATTCAGCCACGGAGATTTGATTAAGGTACTGGTAGGGAGGATCACTTGGGATGAATGTGAATCACTCAGCGAGCAGCCTATTTTCAGGCCGCCTCTTAACTCCCCCGCCGACAGTAGGCACATCCACCAACCATCCGTTTGTCTCTGACGGCAGGGAATTGCTGTGAGTCACATAATGAGAGGAATACTTCATTAATCCCATTGGGCGCTGCCGAGCCCGACGAGCATGTGGCGGCCTCGCCGCAGCTCCTTTGGAGCGCGACGCCACAGTCCCGGTGACACACAACGGCTCGCGCGGAGCCGAGCGCTCGGGTCTCGCGCTCGCAAACGCGACAAAGTAAGCAATTTGCGGGGAAAACGCAGCGGAGGACTGCACGCCGCAGCTCCCGAGGCAGGAGTTCAGATGGATAAACAGGGGCGAGATTAACAGGCTGGCTCGGTGCTGCGGTTCAAATCAGTGACCCTGCAGATAAAGTTATCAGGATGCGGAGGGGGTCAGACAGCCAGATGTTCCGCAGATCCTCTAGGATCAGCTGATTCGCCAATCCCGGCTCTCTGTAACTGTCATATGTGAGGCATTTATTCTGCCACTCCAGGAGATGATGCTCTCAAATCACATGCCGCCTTTGGCATTTTTAACGGACGGGGTGGGCTGTGGTTTTTTTCTTTTTCTTTGTCGAACAGGCCAAGGGTGCTTATTGCACGAGTGCTTGAACTCAGCAGTGCTGCACGTTTTGCGGCTCCCAAATGTTGTCAAAAATAAATAAATAAAAAAATCGGAGGATGATTGAAATCTCTCACTCTTGTGTATTTCCACCACTTGTAGAAATAGTAAGTATGCTAAGCCTTTAAAATCTTGGCCAGTGTGACTGATAACAGAGCTTAAATCTGCATCATCATTGACTTTTGCTCTGGAAAGGCTAATGTTTATCAACAATCCTCTGAAATAATTGGGAGTTTTATTCCTTTCTCCCAAACCATTTTACTATTCTGTCTTGTGTTTCTTGCACATTTTCTCTCTTGTTGAATTGTCAATTTTTAAATCGTATTTTGCATCGGAAACTTCATTTTATTTGTGCTTCTAAAAAGTCCTACCTTAACATATGCATTTATTTTCTTAGTTTGTTCAGGAAACAAGTATTTTCTTCACGCCCAAACACTGGCAAACATGCAAAAAAAGACTCAACGTGACACTTTGCAGATGTGCGGAGTTGCAATAAAAAGGTTCTGATGTTGAAAACAACTTGGGAGTAAAGTGATAGCCTGCACGTATCTGGCAACGAACGGGCAGATTTGTTGTGATTTCCAAACTGGCCAGTGGCCCGTTGCCACTGAGCACTGACTCACTCTCCTCCCACTGACATATGAGGGACTTCCGGCCGCTGCCAAAAAAGAGACGGTATTCAAGGGAGGAACCGTCGTCTTAAAGTGTGTCCAGTGAAAGCAACATTAGCGGGGCGATAAGTCTTTCTGGGGAGCAGAAACGGTGATGCGCAGTGCGCAATCTCAGCTTCCCCACCAAGAAAAAAAAAAAAAAAAAAAAAAAAAAAAATCAGACGCCACGAGCGACGCGCTCGTGTCTTTCCATCGGTACGCGCACACGGACCCGACAACACAACCGAGTTGGGCAGCCTCGGTCGAGTTTGCGTGCGCTCTTACCGCCATCCACGTAGGTCTCGATCCCATATCCATCCTGCAGCCCGTTGCTCCAAGTCCCGTCGTACCTCGCAGGTGTGTTGTGGCTCTGCCGGACCCCGTAGCGCCCCTTGAATCCGTGACTCCACTCCCCGCGGTACATCCACTTGCCTTTATTCTCCACGCCGAGCCCATGCCGCTTCCCCTGGGACCAGTAGCCCTTGTAGGTATTCCCGCTGGGCCAGGTGTACGCGCCGACTATCTCGAAGCCGTGCGACCACGAGCCGGCGTACTCGCCCTGGCCCTTGGGTCCGGTGCAGATGCCGTGTCCGTGGGCTTTGCCATCCTCCCACCCCCCGCAGTAAGTGCCGCCGTCGTCGAAGTCAAACCGTCCGCCCGTCATTCAGATACACACACGCTTGAGGTGGTTGGCGGCGAAAGAAAATAAACAGAGCCGGTGGCGAGCCGCTTTTGCAGACTTCGGGGGCTTCTCCGGGACCGAGGATGTAAGGGAGGGGGATCCAGGACCGGCGGTGGCGAGGATGGAAGGGTGAGCCCAGCACACACGGCGATGACTACAGGGATGGGGTGGAAAAAACAAAAATAGGAGGGTGAGGAAAGAGGAGAGCGCATCCAGACACTGACATGCAACGCAAAAGGCATGCGTAACGCGAGGCGCGGAGGTATGAGCTGGTGGGCGTCATTTACCGGAGGCGCACGCCGGGGTTCACTGCTGGGTGCGCAGCTCGTCTCTCCCCCCTCTCGCCCACTGATCGCAGAGGGAGAGAGAGAGAGAGGCGCCGAGTCCCTGCTAAGGAAAGACACCGGGCCAATGGCGACGTCACACCGCCAGGGACCTCCCACTATCCACCCTCTTCCCCAACACCACCACCACCACCACCACCACACCCCGTTCCTCCCTCCCCCAAAATAAGGTTGCCCACTTTGATGAATCTTCGGAATCCTGCTGAAGGATGAATCTCTTTTATTCGCCCCGCTTCGCTGCACTATATTTATCTCGCCGCCCACGGTCGGTTACATAATAACAGTCGTATCGCAAACGCAGAGAGCATTGAGTCAAGAGGGGAACGTTTCCGTCTTATATTCTTTCGCGCCGTAATGCAGTGCTCGTGAGCGCCAAGCGTCCCCTGTAGTGTTTAATTGCGAGCCCATCATGCTGTGTTCCAATAAAAGGGTTTGTGGACGCGCGCGGTGGCGCGTCAAAGGAGTGGGTAGGAGCGACCTCTAGCGTTAAAAGAGTATATAAGGGGAGCGCGCCGCTGTTGAAATTGGTTGGGAAGGTGAGGACCGTTTCCCGCGTTTCCTTAATTGTATATATTTTCGAGAAAATTAGGAAAACGAATCCACGCCCAGTTCACCCACACACGCACGGACATGAACACGCGCGTGGATGTTCTGGAGCAGAGTATGATGGTATGATGTTCCCCTCCGAGCCAGCAGAGGATGCCATCCCCCAGCAGCGAGGGGCGCGGCGCACCCTCACCCATCCGCCCGCCCTCCCAAACACACTCACAGATAAGATGGCGTCCGAAAACAACTCGGATTCCCAGGATGAGAAAACTGCGCTCGTGGAGCGCGACCCGGCCCAGGAGGATGCCCAGGGTGAGGAGCTCCAGCCGCTGCAGAGCTGCGAGCAGAGAGAGTCCAAAATGACGCTCTATCACTGGACGCAGTCGTTCAACTCGCAGAAGGTGAGTCCGCGGTTCAGCACCACGGAGGGACGGACAGCTCCCTAATGATGCCGGTGGATTTAATTGTCAGATTTAAAGGTTTACTGCCGAGGGTCTGTGCATTGTCCCTCCTCAAAGGCACCTGAACCTGCATTGCAGGTGTTGTTGTTGTTTGTGTTGTTGTTGTTGATGTGAGTTGATCCTGACGCTGTGCACAAAGCCACACCTGGTGGCTGCTGAACATGACAGTGTTTGTGCAGAAGATTTATTGCAGCCCTCATAAAATAACGTCCTGAATCATTCTTCAGTTTAAAAAAAAAGAGGTAGAAACCAAGCAGAGAGCATGTGATTTTTTTTTTTTTTATTAATCGTGGTGCAAAAAAGATCTTATAAAATAAAAGCATTGGCATACAAATTATGATGTTATATTTGTGTTTCTCAAAGTCAAACTCAAAGTCTTACCTCGTCCCGTTAGGGGCTAGGAGAAAGATTTTCTTTCTCCAAGGGGCGTGACAGAGAAAGTTTGAGAACCACTGTGTTATATCAACATCGTGTAGATGAAAAAGAGGATGCATCTGTGACTTTTAAGTTTTATTTGGTCCAAATCAAACGGCTTAGGCCACAGTCACCTATGACGAAGGAAAAATAAGCTTAATTTAATTAAGTTAGTTAGTTAAATTAATTATTTTAACTTCATTTGTGTCGAGATTTCACTCACGAGAAAAATGCAAATTCACAACACTTTAAATAAATCACGCCGAGTTCCAAATCCTCAGCTAAATCAGTGAATATCTCGATAAACGTTGCACATGTTTCTTACCTCGTCCCTTGCAGGTGCGTCTGGCCATCGCGGAGAAAGGCCTGCGCTGTGAGGAGTACGACGTGAGCCTGCCCCTCAGCGAGCACAACGAGCCCTGGTTCATGAACCTCAATCCCACCGGCGAGGTGCCCGTCCTCGTCCACGACGGCAGCGTCATCTGCGACCCCACGCACATCGTGGACTACCTGGAGCAGAATTTCAGCGACGGTGAGGCCGCCGGGCGGAAACCCGCTTCTCATGCAGTCGTTTCCGTTCTCCCCGCTCACTGTCGCTTGCACATTTTTCTTTCTGTTTTCGCCTGCATGGATTTGACATTTTTCTTTGTGCTTTTTGTCAACTCCCTTTTTTCGTTTTTCACCTAAATTTCCCATTTTTCTTGCACTGTTGTGTGATAGCCATGTTCTAAGAGTCTCATGGAGTCACCTAATAGGAAGAGAAAGAGAGAGAGAGAGAGAGAGAGAAAAAAAAAATCTGGTAAGTACTGCACCATTCCAACCAATGAGAAGCTCAACTTTTTGTTTGCCTAACACTTAAACTTGACCCTTTATCAAGAGTTCCTGGAGCCTCCTCCTCCTCCTCAAACTTATTTTTATTTCCCCTAAACTGGAAAGACACGCGGCGCGGATGCCGGCCTTTCGCTCTGGCCTTTCTTTTTATGGCTGTTGTGTTTACAGAGGGCACTCCCAGGCTGATCCCGGAGGAGGACAGCCCGTATTACCACCGAGTGCAGCACTACCGAGAGCTGCTGGACTCCCTGCAGATGGACGCCTACACCCACGGCTGCATCCTGCACCCCGAGATCACAGTGGACTCCCACATACCTGCGTACGCCGCCACGTGCATCCAGAGTAAGCCGCTGCCCTCCGGATGTGCCGGCGTTAGATAAGACTGCCCCGTTGCCAGGGCGACAACCATGTACCCTTCACACATCAGCCTGGACTGAGTTGACTAAGCGCTGGCACACATCCCAAAAGATATGAACTGTGCCAAGATACCATGAAGGCGGTTGCTACTGACTTTTTTTTTTCCTCCACCATCTCACCCACTCTGAATTTCACACCCGGCTAACTACATTTTGTTCTAGCCCGAGCGATTTTCACGTGCAGCTGGTGTAAAAATTGTAGCGGAAGTGTTTTTTTTTTTTGTTGTTGTTTGTTCCAAGAATCTTCTGTCTGGTTCATTGCCTGGCATTGCAATTCCATTGAGGCGATGCTTTGTTGTCATCTGGGCAGCACAGATCGGAAACATGCAGACAGAGCTGAAGAAACTTGCAGAGCTCAACCCGGAGCTGAAGGATGCATATTTAGCCAAACGGCGGCGCTTGAAGGTGAGTAAAAATAAATGGAATTTAACAGCACGTTTGAGTAATTGCAGTCTTTCAAAATCTGACTCTATATCACAGCTAACTTCTGTCATCCTAGCAGCACTGAAAGTTTCTAGTCCTTACATTTCTTGACTGTTTTGACCTTCAAAGAAAATCACCGCAAGACATAATTTTGCTCACACTCCAAAAATATTTGCTTTCTTCAGTCAAAGCTATTCGACCACGACAACATGAAGCACCTGAAGAAGCTCCTGGATGAGCTGGAGAACGTCATGGACCAGGTCGAGACAGAGCTGCAGAGGAGAGTGGAAGAAACACCAGGTACAGAAGCACAGCTTCTGAGAAGCAGAAACTTTGGAACTCATAGAACTGCAATTTGCAAAATCGTACCCCAGCTAAAACAAACACTCGGGCTCTGCGGCTTCCAGGTGCAACACTATTTAAGGCCTGACATTTGCTGAATGGTGCAGGCGTGAGTCGACGGTGGTAGATGTTATCATCCTGTGGCGCATTTTTAGGTTGGGAGTAACCATCCCGATGATTGACGACATCCCGCGAGTTGTCAACCGCTGGCACCGACATGCGTTGTGAAAAGTCTCTTTCGTCTTCTGCAGAAGAGGGCGCTCAGTTCTGGCTGTGCGGCGACTTCTTCAGCGTCGCCGACATCTCCCTCGCGGTGACCCTGCACCGCCTCAAGTTCCTGGGCCTGTCGCGGCGCTACTGGGGCAACGGCAACCGCGTGAACCTGGAGACGTACTACGAGCGCGTGGTGGAGCGCCGCGCCTTCCGGAAGGTGCTGGGCCACGTCAACAACATCCTGATCTCCGCCGTGCTGCCCGTGGCCCTGCGCGTGGCCCGGAAGAACGCCCCGGTCATCTTCGGAACCACCCTGTTGATGGGCGTCCTGGGCGGGGTGACTTACCTGGCCTTCTTCTACATGAAGAGGAGGCTGACCCAGTTCAGCTAGAGGAGGGGACGCGGCACGGCTAAGCCATGTCGGAGAAGTTGGGGGCTGTGGGAGAAGGAGAAATGTAGGCAGTGTCCCACACATTCTCATTTACAGCGGGTGGAATTGCTGGTCATTTATGCAGACGCTAAAAGGTGAAATATAATTTGTCCCCTTGTGTAGGTTTCTGTTGGCACAATTATGCACTTTTTCAAACCACCCAAACTGCGGCATTACGAGGCGAAACACTGACTTGAGCTGCTTACATGATGTACGACTTAGATGCTACTGATTTGAGCCATTGTACTTGTGCTTATTGTACAGTCAGACTATTCATCATAAAGTACTATTGTAGCTAAAATAACAAAATAAAATTCATATGTTTATTTATCCACCCATTTGTTGTCCATTGTTAAGTAAACCGTTCAAATGTTCAATTGCTAGCTTGGCGCTAACTAGCAGCGTGTACCTAATAAAGTGGCTGGTAGGCACGCAATGGAAAGAACTGTTATTACACTAATTACTCCTACTTGTTTGATTATTTATTTTATTTATTTATTTGTTTTATTTCTAAATGATTTTCATAAACAGGTTCATCAAACGGTGTGAATCCTACGGAGCCCCTGAGTGGCCATTCGAGATGATACAGGAAAAAAGTATTGAACGCCACAAAAAGCTGTATACTTGGGCAAGGAAAGGTAACGTGACTTTGCCAGAAGGTGGCAGTGTTTAGTTCACAAATTCACTAAAGGATTGCTGTATGGTGGAGGAATGCGTCACCTATAGTTTTCTCTATAACACTTTCACCCGCTGCCTCTGAGTCTTTCTGGAGACCTTTCTGAGTGGCGCTTGGCTCTTAAATTACTGTTCTGACCGTCCCTGTGATTCCCTGGTCTTTGTTTTTTTTTTAATCCATCATGAGATGGTTCTTGTTTGACTGCTTGGTAACAAAACCTTTTTATAGCCCATCAATGTGCACTAACCCAGCTGATGTTGGCTTGCACAGATAAGAGGTAGGGATGCTACCTTGCCTGTCCTTGCCTAAATATACAGCCTTTTTTGGTGTGTGCAATACTTTTCCCCCTGTGCTATTCTATTTTATACCACATACTGTACATTTTTTATGGACTTTGCCACAAATTAGTATTTCGTGGCCACGAATTAGCAATTGCTTTACTTTTTTTTTTCTCTCGAATGGCCCCTCAGGAGCTCCGTAGAATCCACAAGGCAGTTGGAGATCTTTAAATCTACCATAAATAGTGTAACGCATATATTCATCCTTGGTGCGGTCATTTATTATTCTGTGGTCGAGGTCTGACTGCTTTTCAGGCACTGGTCGGCCAATGTAAGCGGTCTGCCTTGCCCAACAGTTAACACACTGTCCGTTAAATCCAATATATTTTAATGGTTTAGACTGTAAGTAAGAGTAAGAGTTTGTAAAAAAAACAAAAAAAAACTCCTTTTATCAGATTAATGAGTGTAGCACCAAAATAAGCTCATTACAATAACTGGCTGGGCTGACGTGCACCATCACTCACAGAGTCACTGCAAAAATTAAAAGTCTGCGCCGGTTAAAGGCCCGGACTGCAAAGTGCCTTATTTTCCATGTATCTAAACACATTCAATCACAGCTGGCAGTGATTTATTTTCTCAGCCGTAACATGCAGTCCAAGCAGGACGTGTCCGCTTCAATCCACACTGCTCCCTCACGTGCGGCGCTCAGCCTCACATAAAACAGACACGCTGCAGAGCTCTCAGCAAAGTCTGGCCTTTGTTTTTCGGCGCGCTGGGAGCTGGGTGGCGTGGCCGCTGAAGGAATGACTCACGTGTAGAGGCCACATGGGAGCCCGAGCTGTCAGTGGAGCTCGTGCCCGTGCGCTCTGCAAAAAGTTGCAGCTTCGCCAAATGGCAAAAAAATATATATCTCAACTGTTGCACTGAGGCTATATCACGCAGGTGTTTTTTTTTTTTTTTTAGGGGATGGGAGTCAAAGACATAATTGATTTCAGTATAAGACATTTTTTTTTAAAAAAGAAAAAAAGTTTAAAGTATTATTATTTGGAAATATTTCAAATACCTAAAAATATAATAAAATTTCAATATTGCTGTATGTTGTTGACACCGACGACTAAAGACCAAAATGAGGTAATTCCTATTTTCACACATCATTCATACATCATTCAGATATAATCCTATTTATGACATTATTGCACAATAATAAAAATTTGTTTCCCAATTTTATGCCAATTTCGCCCTAAATAAGGGACATTTCAAGTATATCCACTGGAGGGCAGTGTTGGCCCAATAATGCTGAGGAGATACAGCGTCGTGTTCCTTGTGAGCCTTTTTCATAAAATGCAGCTTCCTAAACAACTGTATCTCACAGCATGCCGCCATTCTTTCTGACAAACTGCTTCACACCCAAGTTAGTTCACAGTCAATAAAACGCAGTTCACAACTGAACAGTCAGGTGACGTCATTCAGCCAGCTGACTATCGTAACATGTCTGCATAATAACAGTATTCGGAGATTACATTGATTCCCCCCCCCCCTCTTGTTATGATGTAGGCAAATGAGAGAACGTTTCTATTTATTATTTTTTTGCCACTAGAGAGCAGTATTACTTGATAAAACCTCACGAACTAAATAGAGGACTTTATATTTTCAATGCTCGAGCCGCTTCTGAGGTGGTGTGTGTTCTTCGAAAGCCGCTACTCCTCCTCCACCTCCTCCTACAGCCTCCCCACCCCTGACAATATGCTGTCGCGCCCTGACTGATATTAGCTTCCAGTCACGTAGTTGACCCCTGAACAAATGACGTCTGGAGCGCTACCTATTATAGAGCGGCGGCCTCAGCCAAAAATGATTCACCCGGCTGACAAAATAAAAGCCCTTGTTGGAGCTGGAAAATGGTCACGTACCGCTTAAACTGTTCCACTCCTGTGACATCTTGTTATTTTATTTATACGCACGCAGGTGGATCGTGGGCAATTAGACCAATTTCCTCTCACGCCACCCATCCCCCCCCCGCCATCCCGGTCCAAGTGTCAGGCTGACGGAAACATAGACAGACGCGTTCGTTTTGTTTTCAGCCCATGGCAACAAGTGGGCGAGTTGTCAGTGGGGGAGCGGCGGCAGGGCCGAGAAGTTTAAAGAGTCGCTCAAAATAAAACTTGTTGGCTGAAAATTAGCATCGCTCATCTTCAATTAAATCTAATCCAATAGAGTTAACTCACTTTAGAGGAACAGCACCGGGTCCTGCAGGGATGAGATGATCTCATGGTGAAAATTCAATTATCAACCGACATCACGACAACATCCAGGTTGTTGGACGAGCGGCGGAAAGGTGGAGAGACGGCTGGCGCTTGGATGGACGGAGGAAGCGTGGGGGTCTATTTCACAAACAATCTCCAGGTTCAACCATAAACTCTGAGTTGACCTGCGCTGGGTATTGAAACCCAGCTTCTGGTTTCTGAAACCCAGCTTCTGGTTTCTGCTTGGATTAATGAACCCTGAGTTTGTTCCCTCTGAGTTACACTCGTGCAAAAGTCCTTATAGGGACATCAGATATCGTCATATCGTCGGTTCACATGATCTGCTCCTGCAGTTGACTCGGAGTCAGGGTTAACTCTCTTTGTGAAACAGAAAACTCAGAGTTTCCCTCGTCTCGGGGGCATAACACACTCAGGGTTTCCAGAAAACCTGTGGTAGATTACTAATCTGGACCTTCGACACCTCCAGAGGATTCTGAAGTCATGCTGTCATCCCAGCATCATCTCTTACAGCGTTTATCTCTTACCTTTACCTGTTATTTTTTTCATCCATGGTTGTCCTGAATTACATTCTTCATGTTCAGTCTCTTGAGCACATATTTATGACATTTTTTACTTTTATTTTTTTCCCCCTGCTATTATCAACCCCCCCGCCCCCCCCACCTGCCCCATGAAACCCACCTTTTGAACCCCTGGCCTGTACAGATGCCATCCACTCGCTCACACACTCGCCTGGGAGCTAAACCCTCCCTACTGTGGATCCTCGGAGCTCCTCAAGCTGCCCCTTCCACGTTACGCCAAAGCCGCTCGAGAGCCTCTCCAATACTCCTTCGAAAGATAGAACAGCCAAAAACCCAGCCGCCTGATTTTCCAGCGAGCTCTTTGTCCGGAGGATACAGATGGCTTTAACGGCCTCATTATTGAGGAAGCTGACGCTGGCGACGGCGAGGGACAGCGGTTGTAAAGCGGCGCTCTGGCCTTTTTTTTTTTTTTTTTTTTTTTCAAAAAAAGCCGGCGCGGCCTCGGCAGACCCCTGAAACCCGACCATCTGTGGCTGTACGTAAAGCCTGCCCACCCAAGTGCGAGCATCACTGCCCCGAGGCCTCGCGGCGGTGAGCGCCGACGACGAGTGACGAGGAGTCGTGCGGGGCCGCGACGCCGCCGTTTCAAGAAAGGCCCCCTTTCCAGTCGGTCTCTCTCTCTCACTTTGTGTTTTCTTATACGTTTGGATTATTTTTTTGTTCCCATGTGACCCTGTGGCGTGCACTGGAGATGGCGGCTGGCGTCCGGTCAGACCGCTAAGGGAGAGTCTCTCCCTCCGCCTTTCAAATAAACAAGAATCAACAGCGTTTCCAGGCGCCGCAGACTCCGACTGCGTCTCTCCGTCTCCTCCAGGGGTGAACACGGCTCCTCTCCTCTGCCGCCCTTCTTCTGCCGCAGGTGTCTTTTTTTTTTCTTTTTTTTTTTGGGTGCATGGAAATCCCCGGCGAACGTGCGCGGCCGCAGGGGGAGGGCGGGGAGAGAAGGAGCGAGGGAGGGAAGGATGGATGGAAACATGCGCGCCCGATGGTGCAGGTGCAGAGGAGAAGATGACGGTAGTAATTATCTTCAATGGAAAGAAATGAAAACCTTGTGCGCTGATCACAGTTTTCAAAGATTTCCAGACAAATCTCCAGCGGAGAGCGTTTCTGTTTTCGCTGCACTCCAACAGACTTTGGCAATTTATTTATTTTTTTGTTTTTTATTTTTTTGTTTTGTTTGTGTTGCTCCTTCTGCAATACATTTCTTTTGCTTCATCTGATTGCAATGATGGTGATTATTGATCTCCTTTATCCATTCTTTCGTTTTGAAAGAGTGACACCTGCTGGCTGCTGAATGTACCATATCATGGCGTCTGTCCAACACCTTGTGGGGTATAGATTTCTGATTGGGGGACATTCTGCGTTGGAAAAGCGCTGCAACACAACATCTGATCTCTGAAGGAGGTTTTTAGCTCTTTCTTGAAATGACTCTTAAAACACTGGAAAAATGATAGGAAATATGATTTCCTCAAGTTCGGCGGGCTGGTTTGAAAAGCTTAACGGGCTGCATTTGGCCCCCGGGCCGTAGTTTGTCCACTCCTGCTTTAGCCCAAAGAGGGAGGCAGAGGGGGCGGCGCGCGTAGAGGCGTCAACGGCATATTTATGAAGCTATTCTGTTGCGTCAGTTCTTCGTCTTCCCCCTCGTCTGTCTCGCTCTGTTCTTCTTCCCCCTTCCTGGTTACCCCTGCGAGGGAAACGCGTCCAAGGCGCCGTTCGCGCCGTCAAAGGTGTTCTGAGAAAACCTCTGGGCCTTTTCCAGAAAGTCAGCGCTGCTGCAGCCGCCGCCTCCTTTCAGAGCCGTTTTGGAGACGTGCTGTTTGCTGAGTCGACAGAGGTGGGCTCTCGCCGTGTTGACGCTCCTTTTAAAATGGCCCCCCACCGCCTTGCCCTTCGCAGCTTTATGATGAAATCCTGTGTCACCATTCATCGCCACATGTGCTCCTCAAATATTTAAACTTGGCCTACATAAACAGCGCGGTGAGGGAGAGATGATGCCCCCCACCCCCCCGGGCCCCCCTTTCAGAGCCAACCTGCTTGCATTATAAATCTCTGTTCTATTGGCCAGATGTTACCAAGTCAAACACGCTGTTAGCTTTTTACCGTGTTGATGAGTTGTGTCTGTACGACAGGTTCGCAATTGTCATGCAAATGAACCAGGGACTGGGAGTTACGCTTGTGGCAGGTGTCTAATGTGACTTTCCTATTCTGTTTTATATCAATAGATCCCTGTGAGAGTCTCACATTGGGTACATGACACTGGGCAATGCACTTATAGGTTTAAAATGTCCATAAAAATTGGAACACTAGGTTTCAGGAAGTGGCGGGTCATGGCCCCGCGGCTCATTTAGACTCGGTTACTGTAGCTCTGATATCTCATTCTGAGGGTCGGCGGAGGTTGTTCCACCTGCTGCGCCGGGCCACCGCGAGTAAACCCGGCGAGGAGTGCCGGCTGGTCACAGCTGAGGCCATACAGGCGGATTTCCCAGTGTAAATAGTGAGCTCACCTCACTTAGAAAACGCTTCCTCTCCCATGAGCCCTTGAGGCAACAAAGGCAGCCCCTCAAAGATGTTAGGCTGTCGAGCGATAAGACAAAGAGGACTTCGCTGAAAAAGACGTTTAAAATCGGCGACAGGATTTCGTTTTGTGATTCGTCGTGGACGGAAACAAATACTTCAGCAATGGCGGTGTAAAATTTGTGCCAATTTTTTTTTTTTTTTTACATTTGCAAGAAAATCCCCCTTGCTGTACGTCCATTTGTATTTGTCAACAATCCAAAATATATATTTCAGGATAATATTTGAAATTAACTATAATTTTAAGGATGCCCAAAAACATTTTTCCACTACTGTGGGTTTGATGTGCAGCAGGTGGTTTATTTGGATTTATCACTGCAAGATTTTTCAGTTTGGAGAGGCTGCATGAAAAAAAAACAAAAAAACTCCGACATCTCAGACATATCTCTCGAGGAAAGCTTCTTCACATCAAGTGTGGTTCAAATAAATGACTCGACTGCCGTGTGTAAGACATTAAATCATCAGAAGTGGAGAGAAAACAAAACACATTTTGGCCTAAGGTTCTGGAGGCGGTCAGACGGTCCGAAACTTGGAGTCAGCCGGAGCCAGCGGACAAAGTCCAAGCTGACAACAAGGTCCACAAGACAAATGAGAAACAAAGATGAGACTGGCGCGCAGGCAAAGTAAATAGTCAACTCAACAAACTGGAGACGGTGCAAGGGGGGAGAACTGACTGACCTGAATGGGAGAGGCAGGTAAACAGATGCCAGGTGAAACTGATTAGGTTGATGAAAAAGAAGGGAGGGGAAAAGAAAGAGAGAGAGAAAGAAAGAAAGGTCAGTTGGTGCAAAGCCGCACGCGGAGCGATAAAACAGAGGAGGGCGCAGACGCAGAGAGTGCAGCATGTGGGACGGGTGATGAATTCATCGCTCTTTGTTTGTCTCAATCCTCACGCGAGGACTGACATCGCAAAGTTTGACTTTTGGCTCGTTGAACACAGACATTAATGATCGGCGTGCGGACGAACGGCTCACTTTGACTCCGTATAACTCAATTAGCTCGCCGCTGATGATGAAGGATGCCGGCCACTCGGCGCATTGAGCTGAAGCCGCGGTGTTGCCAGCAGATCACAAAAAGGTCCTCGGGAAAAAAAACTTCTTGGCTTGAGGCTTTTTTTTTTTTTTTTTTTTTTTTCCCCATCTGACTCAGAACTGACTGAGTCCGATGAAACAAGCACATTTGTAATTAAGTCAACGTTCAAGCACGAAACGCCTTTTTTTCTCCATCGGTTACTGTAAACTTGAGGCGGTGAAAAGCAAAAAAAAAAAGAAAAGATCCCGGCGACCGCGCGGATCATCTCGGAGAAGTGAGCAGCGAGCGCAACAGGTGAAGCTATATATGGTATTCTAAGCAGGCGTTGGAAAGGCGGATTTCGTGTTGGCAGGATTTCCGCGGACGGCGCTGCCAAGCAAAATACTCCACATGATGAGAAACACTTGTTGCGAGAAGGCCTCGCGAGCGGTGCGCGGCCGGCCGAAGGGGAGCTAGCGCCTCGCCGCTTATCAGCAGCGTTAGCGTGACACATGAAGATAAAGAAAATTGCAAATTAAGGCTGATTTCTCAACGCAAAAAAAAAAAATCAACAAATGACTCCGCAGGAGGCCTGATCAGCCAAAACAGAAAAAAAAGCCAGTGACCAATAAAATGAAATTGCTTTGACGGAGGACAGGCTGCGGGAGGGAGACGGCAGCGTCGTAGCGGAAAACCTTGAATCCTGGTGTTCGCGCAAGGGGTTCTCTCGCCCTAAAAAAATAATACAAAAAAAAAAAAAACAGAGAAAAAAAAAATCGCACCACCTGGAGCCAAAAGCCATCCTGGATCGTAACTTTTTAAAGTACGGCCGTTGAGTTTAATCGGAGTTGGAGGCTCGAGGCTCGTTGCCACGTTCCTGGGTGATTTGAAGAGCTGCAAGAGAAGAGAAAAGAGATGTCCAAACACCATTTGTTCATTTACGCCGCCAATTTTATTCAATCGTAAAAAAAAAAGGAGAGAGAAATAAAAGAAAATTAAAAAAAAACAAAACTTTCCCTCAGCCCGACCTTTTAAAGATCTGTATTTCACTCTCACATTGGCGAGTTTTCTTTTTTTGTTTTCTATGACATGTGGCCTGCGTCCTTGGAGAATTCAACGGCTGTTTTCTCTGGGAGGCGTCAGCCAAGTGGAGGCAGACAAGTGTTGTCTTCGAGCTCAAACGGAGACGCAGCCAGGAAAAGCGTGAACAATGGACCCTTGAAGGTGAGAAAGACCACAGTGAAGATCTATAAAAACATATATACATAAATATATATATATATATATATATATATATTTATGTGTACGTTTATATTTTTTTCTTGTTTTTCGGCGTGGGTGGGCGGCGGCCAAAATCTTGCTGAGTGCGCCGCCGCTGCTGGCGTGTGTGTTTACTGTTGCCACCGCGCTACGGTGGATTAGAAGCACTGTGGGAGAGCGCCATGCGTCTCCACATCATCACGTTCTCGTCCATAACGAGAGGGTTGACGGGGCGGCAAACATCGCACTTGACTCCCACTTTGCACGTCCGTGGCTCCAAAAGGCGGCCGGGCCTCCACTGAGAAACCCCCCCCACCCCCACCCCCACCGTCCGATGTAGAGCTCGTATGCACGCAGCTGAGCGTTTGGATGACAAGCATCCGTTTTTTTTTTTTTTTTGTTTGGCTTTTTAAGATTACATTTTCCTTTTGTGTAAATGGGCATTGAAAGGCGCTCTTTGTCCTCCTCCTTCTCTTTTGGGCTGTTCCCAATCACTCCATCCCCTCTTGTCCTCTGCATCCTCTCCCCTAACTCTCTCCCCGCCCGCTAACTCCATGTCCTCTTTCACCACAGCCATAAATCTCCTCTCTGGTCTTTCCCGGCAGGTCCAACTCCAACCTTCACTGTATATTATGACATGTCCAAACCATCTCTGCCTTCGACCCTCGTAGATTTTTTTTATCTCCAAAGATTCTAACATCCATCCGGGTCAACATTTTATCCCCCTGTCATCACCAGCACTACCTCAACTGCTCTCGAAAAACGTTCCTTTCAGCCTTGCTAATACTCGTATCGCCAATAACACAGAGAGACAGATGAAAACCACAAAACACAACCTCCATTTGACCATATTATCACTCAATTAAACTTTGAAAACATAAAATCCAGGTGGGCGCGCAAAAGGTCCTGCCACTTAATAACCGGATCAGTCGACTTAACTCCAATCGCGATCGCCGCTGTTGCCTTTGAGGCGCGTTTTGTTGCTTTTGCGCAAAGTGTTTTTTTGGCGCAGCGTTGCAGCGCGGGACAAGTTCAATCCGGTTCCACCGCGTTGGGAGATAAGGCAGAGATCTGTCCAGCTGATTCCTGCAAAAATAAGCAACAGACACTGGAGCAATTTAGATGGATTAGCGGCGCAACGGGCCAGGGTAAATATAATCACTCGCGGCGAAGAGGATTTGGCCACATCATTTTATACCTAGCTAAACTGGCATGACGCTCAAGTGTTGCAGAACAACGTATACTTCAAACTGAGCTTGTTAAGATTCTGTTGGCGTGAGCGCTGGAGTTGAACAGCTCCTAGTTTACGGGCAGGGCCGACCACGGGTCCACGTCCACGTCCAGAGCTCCTCTAGGTTCCCGTCTTCGCTCCCTCTGGCGCCCTCTTGCTCTAAAGATTCTGCCACTGCGCAGCAAGTATCACAGAGCTGATGCCCTTCCATGCTCATGATTCCAAAACTATACCTATGGCCTAACATTGTACTGTGAAGGAAGCAAACGGGACGCCCTCTCACCGGCAGTGCTGAATGTCCTCAAGCGACCTCTCCTGTTCAAAAAAAGGCGCCGGCGACCTTACTAAAAATTTACTAAAAAACGACAGTTTAACGTCTTACAGGAATCCGTGTTCACTGAATCGCCGCCGCCTCGCGGCTGCGGCTTTCACGGGGAGGAGTGGAAGGCTGCGGCGGGGGCTTTTGGAGGCTCGGTGTGACGACTCCACTCCTCCACTCCTGGATGGCAGTCCTGTCCTAACAAACATTAGCACCGGTATGGAACTCCACTGCGAGCGACAAACTGCAAATGCAGTGTTTCTGTCCTGTGAGTCAGCTGCTGCCATCTTGGTCGTGCCTGCCTCCACACTGCACTGTTGTTCTGCGTGTGTTTGGCAGGGCCGGGCTGGACCGGAGCGGCTTTGGAAACTGAAACTCGCTCTCAGATATTTTGGAAGTGTGCAGCACTGGGAGTTCTGTTGTTAATCAGCGAGACACAGCTGTTGTACGGTAAGAAAACACACGCGAGTGCGCGTGCACACGCACACACACTGTTGCCATCCTTCAACATGCACACACATTACAAGCTTTGGATTCAGAGGGTTTTTTTTTTTTTTTTTTTTTTTTTATGTTTCATAGAAACAGGGTTCTGCTCAGACACGAGCAAACTCAAGACACACCGTGTCTCCGACTTTCTACCTTGCAAGGCAGCTGCACTCCCCAGTCTGCCCTGTCTCACTCAACAGGCGGCCTGCTTTGGATGGGTAGCAGGCCTATCATCTTCTTTCAAGGTCCTCGACTCTTATTTTTTTTAATCAGGGGCTTCTTTTGTATATCAGCATAGGAAATAAATCTGATAAATCCTATTGATCTGGGGAAATTTTTGTTTCCACCTTTTTTTGGGGGGATGATCACTGTTTTTGCTGCAATGCTCTGGAGCGCGCAAGAGGAAAACGTAATGCCGACAGTGTCCCAACTAATTCATTCAAATTTGATGAATCGGCATGAATAAAAGAATCGGTGATGTCATTTTTTTTTTTTATTTCTCTGACTCACGCTGCTCTCCAAACAAACAAGCATCATCCTTTCCTGAAAGTGACCTCAGCTGATTTGCTCTCCACGTGGATGACAGACAAAACAGAGAGGACAAAAAAACAAAACAAAAAAACTCTTGTTAGGAAAACAGAGACACGTGCAAACCATCTTTTGGAGGTCCTCGCGCAGGTTTTTTTTGGAGGTCCAAGAAGCCTCCAGATACGTTCAACCTGTAACGGCGGCAGGAAGGAAAGCCGAGAAGAAGGGAATGTTGTCTGAGGGTCTTAATAGTATGTTCTTTGAGCGTGTTTTACGTCACTACCACCCACTGCTTTTCCTCCACATATGGTTAAGTTCCCGGAATGTGTTTCCTTAGCCTGCTCTTGATGACACGGGTCACATCAGCGGTGCTGCACATGCTGGGGAGAGATGGGCCATCGACTGGGGGCGCGGAGCACTTGGGGGACGGATATCGTCCCCCCAAGTAGCAGAAGGCTTCACTGCCGTCACGTTTCCAAAAGCTTCATAAGAACAAAAAACTTTTTAGGAATGGTTTCGGGAGGAAGAATTAAATCACCTTCAAAAGACAAGGATGGAAGGTTGGCCCGGTTTTTATCAATTATGTAACATGATTGCAACATTGCTTCATTGGCTGAGTAATTGAACTCATTGTAATGGACAGTACTCAGCAAATGAAATCCACATTTGTTAATTATATCTTAACTTTGCACAGTGAAGTTAACTATGAATGCTCTTGCACCTATCTTGCCAACCCCCTCAAGAGTTTTCAGTCAGTCTCAAAACCACATTGGATTCGATCCCCCATCGCCAATTCAGGAAGTGACTGTTACAGCAGTTCCCAAATGACAAAACAAAATGATATGAAACGTCCTCCATTCTCACTTCTGAATCCGGAAAAAAAAAGAAGAAGCTGGAAATACCCAATTAAGGCCACTTCAAACTGAATTCCGACGCGCCATGAGAAAACATCGTTCTCTTTCCCACATCTCCGAAAAGGATCCTGGATAGGAAGCGTATGTAAAGTAAAGCAGGCTTTATTAAATAATCTACTTCGCACCCAGTGCTGCTGGGTGTTCGGGCCGCAACTGCGTCCAGCTGGAGGGGATTTGAAGCAGATCTTTACCTCGCTCCCTTCCAGTTCAAACACGCCACGGCAGCCCAAGGATTCCCACTCGGATGCCACTTGGATTCGGACGAAGGTTAGACGAGAGATATTTATGTACAGTTGGCCTGCGTTTACATTCTGTGGTGTCTGCACTTTCCAGCGTTTGCCTCGGCAGTCGTGTAATCAGATAACAGGAGAGGTTGAGTGTAATATGAGGAGACGACGTGACGCTTCGGCGATACAACGTAGACGGTCGCTGCATAACGGAAGAATAAAGCAATGCCATTTAAAAATATACTGTATAAAGAATTATATGGGGATCCACAGAAACTCCTCCCCTTCCTTTTATTCAAGGGAACGCCAGAATTCTACAAGAAAACCCGAAAACAAAACAAAAGAACACAGGCGACACTACAATGGCTTTAATGTGTTCAGGCATTTAACAAGTGCACTATAAATCTCGGCAGAGACTAGTTGAGGTAGGCAGTGATGATGCAGTTATGACGCAAGCTGCCAAAAAGCCTTCATGGAAGAAACAGAGGACGAGGATAGGCCGTTAGGAATGGAGAGAAACACGACAGTAGCTGAGGGCGGCAGCAGAACAGCCAGCCGCCAATAAATGTAATTGCAATATATTTGGTAACGTTAAACAAAGTCAGGAGGCCATTATCTTTATGCATCAACTGTCCAAGATAAAAGATACACGTCTAGAATTTCAGCCAATAATTTTGAGGTGGACAGTTTTTTTTCCTCCTAAATTTAAGGAATATTATAGCAGCATCAAGCTTGAATTTGAATTCACTTCAACTGCTGTGCAAAAATCAGAGGAAAATCCAACAATGGATTTAGAGGGTGGCTTTGATTCTCCAGGTAAAAAAAAAAATCTCATTTTTTTTTATTAATCAATGAGCTTTGATGCTCCTCCTGAATTCTATTTCATTTATTCTGAAAACATCAACGATTGAGATATTGCAAAATGGACTTAGATGACTGATGGTTCAGCATGTTCTTGGTGTTGTGTTTTAGTGAGTGAACCAGAGATTTACAACAGCGGCACGATGCAAAGCAGCAGCACGACCTACTTTGTACTCAACCTAATTGGGGAAGGATGTTACGGCAAAGTGGCCCGGTGCCAAAACCTCCAAACCAAAGAGGAGGTGGCCGTCAAGATTCTGAAGCCAGACTCAGCAGAGGACATCAAGGAGGAGGTCGGCAGCCAGTTAGATTCCATGGACATTCTACAGCATCTTGGAGAGAGTTGGTGCACTGAATGAACACCCCGCAATGTGTTTCCTCTCTAAAGGTCGCCATGTTGGAGCTGATCAGTAAGCTCAACCCGGCCGAAAACAACTTGGTGAAATTCTTTGAGCAATTTGAGTACATGGGGCAAACCTGTCTTGTGTTTGAAATGCTGGACAACGACCTTTATGACCTGCTCGAGGAGCGTCAGTGCAACCCTGTGCACCTGAAAGAGATTCGTCCCATTGCACAGCAAGTATGGAACATTGTTATATTATGGACCTTTTTCTTAATTTTATTCTGTGCACTATTTTTTAATCAACAAAAATTCCCAAAATGAACTGCAATCATTGAAACAACTGCAATTGGAGAATAATTTGTTTGTTTCTTTTTGTCATCCTTCCAGCTGCTGGTTGCTTTGCACGCTCTCAGCAACATTGGTGTCCTGCACACTGACATTAAACCAGACAACGTGATGTTTGTCAACAGCCAGGAGCAGCCACTGAGGATTAAGCTAATTGATTTTGGACTCGCTATTTCCCGTTCTAGAGTAAACCCTGGAATGGATTTACAGCCAACTGGATATAGGTATCTGTGTCATGACCTTTGTTTGCAGCTCAGAAACCACCAACCATATGGCATGTTTGAAAATGTGTCAGCTTGTGTTACCACGGCTTTGCAGATGTTAGCATATTGTGGGGTCAAGTTTGCCATAACATACCGATAACATTTCAGAGTTAAAATATCTCCGCCAGTGCTGTCCAGCACGATACATTTTTTTTCCCCCTTAGCCGTCTTGAATCTCACAGGGAATTGGGAAGATCTGTATATTCGCCATTGAAAAACTTAAATTGTCTTCTTTTTAAAGCAATGTGATTGGTGATTCCATCATTCCTACAGTCTTTTCATCCTTGGCCCTTGTCTCCATCTTCTTAGAGCTCCAGAGATTTCTCTCGGCCTCCCCTTCACCGAGGCCATTGATGTGTGGGGAGTCGGCTGCATCCTGGCTTTCCTCTACCTGGCTGATCACCTTTTCTCTGCCAACTGTGACTACCAAATGGTACGACCACCAACCTAGACACATTTACACAGCCACACTTGCCTTTTAATATATGCATATACTTTAATCAACAGATGAAGTGTATAGTTGAAGTTTTGGGTCAGCCAGAGGACCGGTTGTTGAATGCTGGAATGAATACCCAGCACTTCTTTCAAAAGGATGAAGGAGCAGAAGGACCAACGTGGCAGATGAGGGTAGAGTCACTGAGAGCCTTTTTTGAGTGTGAATCATTCTGTTATATTAAAAACATGTTGTCCCACTAGACTGAAGAGCAATACAAGGACTTTAACAATGTGCAGCCTCAAAATCGGGAGGGCAGTTTTGACCTGCCCAACTCCTTAGATGATCTCATTGATGTGAGTTTCTTCTATTGTCTGAGTTAAGACTGAACTTGAGAATCCCCCTCTGAGGACCAGTGGTTGCATAAAATAAGGCAAATATTTCTCCTTTTCTCAACTCAGTTCTATCCGGATGGAGGGACTGCTAAGAGCGGAGATGCTCTTGCTTTTGTGGACCTACTGAAACAGCTGCTGCATCTCGATGGAGACTGTAGGATCTCTGCTTATGATGCTCTGCAGCAGCCTTTCATCACAATGGCCCACCTTACGGCGCCTGGATGCAAATCCTAGTGAGTAACAACACACTGATAGCACGGGTAGCTTCGGTGCAGTTACTAGATGACTAATAGCCTCATCTTCTTTTCAGCTTGAAGGTTTCTCAACATATTATGACCATCTGCTCTGAGAGCAATTCAGGGGATGGGCTAATACCTTCTATTTATAAACCATCTTCCTGGTGTCAGCAAAATTCAGACTCTTGCTTCTATGAAGGTGGAATTAGTAATCCCTTTGGAGGCGATGATTCAGATGGTTGGATGTCTGAGGGAGAAACTCCGCCAGTCTACTGGGATCATCATCCGACACCTTGCTCCTCTCAGCAGTCTTCACCTAAAGAGGTGCCTCCAGATGGACGGACCACTCCCTCAGATCTTTCTCAGACTTCTGATGGAGAACAAGCTTCAGTCCTCTTGGAGCAACACCCAGTTTCTTGGTCATCGTGTGGAGCTCAAACTGAGGACAATCCGACAGATGGACTGGCAACTCCCTTAGATCTCTTTCAGATCTCTGAGACAGAGCTACCATTAGTCTCCTTAGATGAAAATCCAGTTTCTTCTTCCTCTTCTTCTTCATTTGGAACTGAGGCTGTAGATATCCCTGACGACGGAACGGTCACGCCCTCAGATTTCTTTCAGATTATTGAGGAAGAGTCTCCGCCAGTCTCCTTGGATGTGTACCAAACACCCCCCCTGTCTCCAGAAGCTCAAGCTGAGGACACTCCTGCAGAACAACAAGTCACCCCCCCAGACCTGAATCAGATACCTGAGATAGAACTTCCACATGTGTTGGATCACATTCCCGTTTTTTGTTTCTCTTTTGGAAGCGAAGCTGAAGACATTCCAACTGACGACACGGCTGTTCACCCCGATCTACTTCAGGTCTTTGAGGAGGAGCTTTCCCCAGTCACTTCAGATCACAATCCGGCTTTTTGCTCCACAAGCGCAGCATCAGCTGAAGATGCTAATCCAGAAGGACCGGCCACTCCCTCCAAGTTCCCTAAGATTTCTGAGGATGAAAGCCCACCAATCGTGTTAGATTTACAACCTGATCTTTGCTCTTCCACTGAAAGAGATGAAGAGGTTCTCATTGACCTGGAGGAAATTCACCCTTTTGCTGCTGAAGACGGTTCTGACCTCAGCATCTCATAATATCATTTAGGAAGCTAAAACTTATGTTAAATTTTAAAATAATAAAAAATATTCTTATATACATACAAAAAAGTTTTGTGTGATAAACTGTCCATATTGGCATAATGTAAATTTTAAAACATTCTTGAATGTTGTTGTCAAATTCACTAAGCTGCGGAAGAGGTCAGCAGTTGCAGTTCTAGTTGGATCAAGGCATGCAATGACCATGGCTACCTATTTATCTGCAGGCTGAGAGACGCATTTGCTGCATGCAGCAATATTTTTCCATTCATTTTAAAAATTTAATTTAAAATGTTTCTATAAATGTGTTCTTGTCAAGCTTTTCCAACATTCCTGGCCCAGCAGTTCCGTCCTCTGCAGCATATTAATACAAACCCAACATTCCTTTCTGCACAATTGCCACATGCAATCAGTTCATGCATTTATTTTCTCCTCTGTATAAAATGGTCATTAGTAATTCTTAGAAGAAACATGATTTATAACAGCAGATATATTGATTCACAGAGTAGTGTCGGAGAAAAATGTTGATGCACCATCCAGGGAACCCTGGCAAGATCCCGTCAATATTAAAAAATGGCCCAAGGCCCAGTAAAGTTCCCTTTGCTTTGCAGGGCGCTGCTTGGCAGAACTCAACCATAAAGTTATGGAACTGGGACACGATTCAGCACTACCGACAACGGGTTCAAATATATTTTTGACATCACGATGACTTCATCGGATCTTATTGGAGAAATCTACAATTTAGCTGTTGGCTCCGTTGGTTATCTGCTCAGAGGAATCCAATGTTCCATGAGCAGAGTAGAAAGGCAGAAATGGTTGCATCTTCTTGTTAGCCCACGATCATCCGTATGACAAATGACACATCAGACCAAGAGATGAGTAAATAGTGGATGGCAGAGTTTTCACTTCATGTTCAAGAGGCAAAGGAATATTTGGAATTGCTGTAGCTACCTTGATGTTCCAAACCTGAAATTCCAAAATTGAGGAACTGTAGTCAGCCATCAACTTATCACCTATTATATCCTTATGAACTACTCTGGGGTGACTGAATGCACATTTATTGTTAGGAACTGACACTGACACGGCATGTGCAGGCGTCTGTAGCACTGTATGTTCACTATATCCTTACTTTCCGATCATCAGGCTATTGCATATTCACTATAATTCACATTAATATGAGCGGTTGAACCATCCCAATAGGAAAGTAACCAATATGGCGTTTGACTCATGGAAATGTTGAACCATAGCAGCCATAAAAAAAAAAAGGGTTGAAAAGTGAAATGAAAGAGAACATTTGGCTGACACAGTCTCACTAATGGATATTGTAAGTAATATTACTTGGTTTTATTGAACATGTGCCTTCTCCGTGCAGTTGCAGCCATGTGGATTTAGGTCTATAAAAGACCACCTCTAGAGTCCCCTTGCCAAACATTACAGGTTGTGATGGTGAAAGGGAAATTGGCACTACTCTGAGATTGACTGCGGCCATCATTTGATCTTAATGGCAATAAAACATTTTTCCATGTCTTCCTATGTATTTTTTTTTTTTTTTTAATAAACGTTTTTTTTTGGTCCGAGGGCAATCAGAGATGGGTCCGTCTTGCTCTCCGACACTAACCACATGTCAGCCGAAGTGTAACCTGACATGTGAGTCGAGAGCATTTGAAAGTGCACCTGTTTTTCTCTTTGGTGGGCTTGTTTATACCGTTGGCCTGCCCTCACTGGTTGGCTTGTATTTTTGTGGGAAGTTTGCAGACTTTGCTGTTGGCACTGGAATGATGCACTGGCTTGAGGAGTCATTTGATAGTGCAGGCGCACACTCGCCTCCCTTTGTGGCGCACGGGCTCGCACATGGGACTGAACGGCTTTCGCAGGTGCTCTAAAGTTTTGAGGGGAAAAGAAATGTCTGCGTCATCGGGCGGCTCTTCGTCAATTGCAGCTTGTGGATGGATAATCGGGAGATGCGCTCCCATCCTTGGCCACCAAGAGTGGATTAGCCAACGATGGGAAGTGTGAATTTGCGACGATGAAACTTGAACGCCAAAGGCCTGTCGCTCTGCAGACTCCCTTCATCTGGAATCACTCTGCTACTGTGTGTCTGGGGACTCAGCCCCGTGGGTCAGAGGGCAGAGAAAGGTTTGTCATTACAACAGTGCTGAGAAATACCTCAGACGGACACTACTACTACTACTACTACTACTACTACTACGCAGGACTAACTCTGTCCAGTCATAACACCGACATAAGAGACAGGCTTCCACGGCTCGCTGATGGGAATGTTTATCAAGAGCAATGCGCAACAATAAAAGCACAACCAAAGCTAATGAAAACAAAGAGTTGAAATGGTATGAAAGAGCTCGGCCAAAATTTCTGCGACCTTGAGTTTAACCTTAAACAGGTCATCTAAAATTAATTCAAAAGGGTAGGGTTTCTACCTTAAAGCCCCCCTTTTTTTTTTTTTTTTTTTTTAAGGCTTGCAAATATGTTCAATAGATCTTTTGCCTCATAAAACATATGAGGCAAACATATTTTTATTAGCATTTTTCATCTACGTCCCCTTTCGTGCCACTGCACCTCTGAGGAGAACGAGGTGAAGCCGGCGGCAGGAATGTGTGCTGCGTCACCCGCGTGCACACATGCGCGGCACTGTGCAAGGATCCATTCATTTTCCCCCTGAGTGTTCAAGCGTTTCAGTTGAACTTTGACCCACAAAAATCACACGGCTGGCCACTCGGGGGCAGCAGAAACAAGTTGAGCGTGCGCCGCTGACGCCGCCTTCGCTTTTAACTCTTGCTGTGAAATTATCCGCAAACATCTGTTGAGGAAAATCAGCTCTATCATTCATTCATACTCATATTTCCCCCGCTCGACCGATCCTAAGCTCCGTTTCGGGTCTGCTCTAACTCATGGGACAACATCTGGTTGCTCACGTGCTTCGGTATGTTCACTAGTTGATCACTTTGTCTGCCTCTTGGCGTGGAACGCTTGTGCGCTTTTTAACTTCTTGACTGCTGAGAGTAAATCAACGCAATAATTGCTGGACGCGGGACGACGAATCAGTAGCAAAATAAATCATTACGGAGACAGAGCGAGGGGGTTTTTGGAGCTGTATTCATGCACACCGCGGGAGCACGATTTATTTCGCACGTCATTTAAAATTCTTAAGGACGGCCAGATCCATTGATTGCCAATATCACCAACAGAAATGGCTTTACGGGTCTGCTGCTATCTGTGAGTCTAAGGTGGCCAGTAGGAAGTGTTAGGGTTGGCATACCGGGAGGAAACGGCTGGCACACGCAGCCCTTGAACCAGCAGAACACTCGATAGGTACTGGAAGACCAGACCAGCAGCAGCTTCATTGCCATGGCGTTTGGACATACTCCCGGCTCATTTGTGTTTTTTGTGCAGAGCAGAGGCAGAAAAAGGAGGAAGCGCAAGCATCTTCTTGAATTGCAATGGTTTACAATTAGTGGTCGACAGGATCATCATAAAATTTGCCCGATAGACTTCTGGGCATAAATCAAGAAGAAATAAATGTTAAAATTAGTGTTAATCACTGAAACGCTGCAACGCAGTAAAAAAAAAACTGTGCAAATCAAGTGCAAATGAAAAATGTTTTTAATGAAAGCGTGCATTCGAAAAAAGGTCACGGAATCAGGCGTGCTGACGAGCTGCGTGGACAGCGGCAGATATTTTGGCGGGGCCGAGAGGAAATCACTGTTTCACATCTGTCAACCTAATCACCGTTTCAAGTTTTTTGTTTCTTTTTTTGGCACATTTTTGGACAAACGTTGGGCCTGTGAATAGACAGGAGCCAGCATGATTTAGTGCAATGAAAAATGAGCACGGTCCCGAAATTCGCTTATAATCCTATTTGTGCTCAACTGACAGTGGTGGCCTCTGAATGGGTTCACGGTGCTGAACCTGGGAGTGTAAATTCTTTGCTTTCGTTTGACGGCGGCGGGCAGCGTGTCTGCACCTCGGGTCTTCTCTCTTGTTTTCATTCCTCCGTGACCTCAATTCCAGCATTCTGCAGTGATGCTATTAGCCCATTTGAGCCGTTTAAAGATAGTAAGGCGGGAGAGGACCACGCGCTAATTGCGACCAGGTGCAGCTCGTGGGAAACGTCAAACCCCGGACCAAAAAAAACAACAGCAAAACACACACACACACACACACACACACCCGATGATTACTCGCACGTTGACTTTCAACAGGAAACGGGGACAGGAAATGTGCATTGGCTTTGGGATGTTGGGATATGTCTTATTCCCTCTGTCTTGAAAAAAAAAAAAAAAAAATGAAGCAAAAATCCAGCAGCTGGTTGGATTTGTTTTGGCCCAGGGGTGACCAATCCAGGGCCTAGCAGGACCCAGACAAATTTCCTGGTTGATAACAAGCAAATTCTGTCACAACAAGCAGCACAGCTTAGGCTCTGTCCACTCTGATGATATTTAAACGCCCCACAAAGGTAAGGCAGACCACGTAAACCGCCTCAAAGTCACTTTATTCAAATGGAAAACAGCATCGGCATTCGTATGCCCTTTAATTGTTATGGTGCGTTCACTTTTTAAGCTTCGTCGCCCATTAGCACCATTTTCAAAACAGGTGGCAACTCCCAACAAAAAACGTCACCTGTATATTTGGTATCAAAACATGTTTTTCATATGATCACCTTAAATTGGCGTCAAATAACGTGCCTTGGTAATCTGACACCAACACAACTGTAAACAGCCTGACTCAACGTCGCATGGTTTGCCCTGTTGTGCCCATTGCATACAAACCTTTGTGTTGAAATGAACATATGCAGAGCAAAACCTCTCAAACCCGCAGACGAGAGAGTCTGCTTCAACGGCTGAACTTTCTTTTCTTCAAACACACACACACACACACACACACCAGCGTCATATTTGGAAATAAAATACATTATTGTCTTGTCTTTGGCCCCTGCTGTTCATTTGGGGAAATTTCCCCCACCTCCTGACGGAGAAATAAAAATGAAATATCCGGACCACACGCTGTATTCCAAACACATATGTTTAAAGGCAGCAGCAGAGTCGGGGACTTTCCTGTAACGGCGATAACACACGCACACATGATCGCACACGTGAAGCCAAGCAAAGATCAGCGGCAAGAAAACACCAAGCGTGCTCAGGTCAGTAATGGGGGAAATCAAAGGTGCGGTTGTCTGTTGCACATCGGATGACGACAAGGAAACGGAGCGACCACTGGATGATCCTCGAAGCATCCTGGCTCACCATGACTCCAGGATGATATAATGCAGTTTTGGGATGTTTGTTGCAGAAAGTGCCGGCTGCGCGTCCAATTAGGACGGGTCAAAACAACCTGGAAGTCCTACGCAGTGAATGATGGAACCTCGCGCTTTCCAACGCGCCAAGCCACTCAGCCCGGCGGGAGAATCGAGAAGCGGAATGAAAAACACCACCAAGCAGCAAAAGTCGAAGTCAAAGTCAAAACACTGACGCAGAGCAGGTCGGAGTCGCCACAACAACTGGCGCGGCGGTGATTTACGCACGGGTGGAGGGTTGCTGGAAGTGCGCAGCGTGTTTACTATGTGGAAGGATTCAACGGGACTGGATTACACAATACTGTGCTCTGTTTTATTTCATTATTTATGACCTAAGTCTGACCACAGGTTCAGGATAGACCTCAGCCATTTCTCCCTCAGGAAAAGGGGGAATTATGCCACTTGACTTGATTGGTCGAAAAACAAAAGAATACATCCAGAAGGAAGAAGGTTGCAAAACTGGGCCATCAGAAGTCAAAAGCAAGGTTTTTCATGTAGACAAACGCGTATCTTGACACACTGCCGTGCGCGCTCACTGCTTTCATTTGTCCTCGCAATGAACAGCAATGGATTCACCGTCATCTCCATAAGGACGAGGCCTGTATGTGAGGCAGCCAAGTGAGCGCTGGTGGCAGTTAAGTGTAACGAATCCGGCTGCAACGATTCAGACGCAGTACCTGAGCCTTAAACAAACCGCGCGGCTTATACGTTTGACATTAGGAGGCATCCTAATGCAGCTCGGCCCCTGTAAGGCCACGCAAAAGGAAATGACTGCTACATTGCAAAAGTAATTGGTTTTTTAGCTTTAGCTATGAGCTATTTGAGAAACTCTGTGGGAAACGCCGCTTTCGCCCTTTCGTCCAGCGACTTCAAACCGAGCAAATACTGCCTGAATAAAAGTCTTCTCCGTCACGTCAGAGTGTTGCATCATCGGCCAAAAAAGCCTCTGAAAAAGCGCCTCGCGAGACGCAGCCGGACGAAGCCGCTTGCCTTACTTGGTAGCGTTCGAAATTCGCATTGACCGTGACCCCCGGGGGCCGTGTTTGCGCCGTAAAACTTGGCCTGTTTGCGCCGTGCCAGAGGTGCCGAGCTGTAAATTCTTACGAGGGATGCCACCTGCCGCAGCCTCACAAAGGGGAGCACAGTGCCAAACGTCTGAGGTCACCTTGTTTGGGCCCTGTGAGAAACGGAAGAACCTAACGGGAGCGTTCGGCTAAATTTCTACGGAATATTTGAAAACATTTTCGCCAAACTTCGCCAGACTTATCGTTTGTGTCGGCGCAAAGCACGTTAATACGTAGGTCTTGCTCACACGACGCCTTCAGTTCTTCCCGGATGACGAAAACAGCGGGGGCCGAGAGGGGACTCCCATAAAACCGGCAGAGGCCCGGAGCACATGAAAGCTTCAAGCTGCGGCGATAAGCCCCTTCCAAGGAAAACACTGATGTCATGAACACCGCGTGCTCTGGGCAAGAGCCCTCCAACGACAGATCGCTGATTGTTCGTCTGACGTCATCGGCCAAAGCAATTGGTCGAGGGGCTCGTGAGTGCGAGCGACAGGAGATTCAGATATCACGTTGCTCCAGAGTCGGACGTGAGAGGGCCCGAGACGCTCCATGATGAACGCTCCATGATGAACGTTTCAAGTAAACGCCACCCTCTCAGCTCGAACTTGGAGGCTGCGTTCCCACAAATCTGCTCTTTGCGGGAGAGAGAGGCAATAAACTGCGGAATAAATGACAAAATCCGTACAAAACCTTTACTTTTTTACTAATGCGCAGGCTCGCGCCAGTGGAGGAAACAATTTATTTCCCTCACTCGGCACAGTATTTTTGAAATAAGCCCGAGCTGGAAATGATCACCGCTGGGTTTCCCCTAATAATAAAACCCTGAAATGCAAGAAACGGCCTCACAAATGTGTCCATTCAGATCATTCTAAGACAAACCAGGGGCGCAACAATGGTGTCACTGGTGTGCATTGTACTTGTTGCACCTTATTCTGGCAGGCAGCTGCTCGCACGGGGCTCTAATAGGATCAAGGGAGGAAAGCAGACATAAAAAATAATCCATGGTAACAATTTGTCAATTCTTTAAGGATGAATGGTGCAGCTCACCAAGTGTCGCCGCTGCCCTCTGGACACAGTTCCTGCAGGCTGAAACCCTCGCCTGTGCTCCCAAGCCATTTAAAAGCTATTACCAGGTGCCAAGTGAGCGCGGATCAAGTCTTAAACGAGCCGTATTGGGATCTGGACTGAGGCTTTCACTTCATTTTGCAATCACGGTCACCTCATTTGTGAAAGTGGCTGAAGAAAAGGGGGGGGGGGGATCCAACAACATTTGGATAGCCCTGCGCTAACTTTCAGTTATGGGGGGATAAAAGTTCACAAATGCGAACGGGTTTCACTTTTGGCAACCTGGTGGAATGACTCTTCATTTGAATTCATCCCATGGATCTATCTTAGTGGAAAAGAAAATGTTTGCAATGAAGGAACCAAGGAAACATGCTGCTGGTTTAGCTAGGTTGCAACATAAGCCACTGTATGACTTTGTTTATAAGATATTACATTTCAAAAACAAACAAACAAACCAACGTGTTGCCCTCTGGGAGAAGCCTGTGGAAATGCCATCCACTTGAACTAGAACTGCTGCTACCGCAACAGAAGCTAATTTTGTTAGCGTCAGTTTTGGCGCGGCGGCTTTCTGAGTCACTTCTTTGTCTGCTCCCTGGCTCTGGGGGGCAGCCTGCCGCGGCTTTCGCGACAATTAAAATGGAAAAGGGAAGCTGATTGGTAACGGAATCCGCTTTCAAGACCGACTGAAAACGCTCAAGGCCGGAGGTTGGAAAGACGGCTAAGTGAGATCTCAGAGTCGAAACGTGCGCGATCCAGCGGTCACACAAGGTTAAACTTTCGCAATGAGAGAGCGATTTCTTTACGTCCCTCCTCCCCCATTAATTATTATTTTCACATATAAATTTATGGCAAGGAAAATCTTAAGGTTTGGGTTTCTTGACCTCTCATACATCAGTTATTTCGGTCAGTGACAGATGTCCCACAGGACTTGCGCTGTTGGACAGTGTCCCACTGCCAGGGGCCCGTCTGCCAGCTCCCAGCTTGCTCATCTGCTGTCTAGACTGCCTGCAGGCCTGCTCGGCCACAGACTCCTGCAGCCGGCCAGCGCACACGTTCGTTCATGTCTTCCGCTCCGAAATTGACGAGGCACCTCGAGAGAAATCCATATCTATTGGACGAATAAGACGGCCCGACGTGAGATAGAGACAAGGCTGAAAATTGCTTGAGTTGGCGGATTATGTTACCCGCCCCCCCCCCACCAATGTTCAAGGAAACACGCATAGATTACACATGTTTATATTATAAATGTGATTCAGTTTGCCAGACGTCTGCATCCATCTCAATTAGCAGATGTAAGTGATCCCAAACCCTAAAAATGAAGCTCCAGCAGGAAATAAAAGAGCATTTTGTCACTGAATACAGTCATCCTGCAAAGAAAATTATGCATCTTGTGTCAATTTCTGCAGGAAGTTTGGAGTCCAGGAAAAAAAACCCACATCCAGGCAGAATCCATATATCGTGTCTTGTTCCTCAAACCCTGCTTGCTTTGACATATACAGCGCGCTCCCGGAGTCTCTGGCGATACTTTTTTTCTGTTACCTGCTGTCATGAAGACGCATCATAAAAATGTCTTGGCTCTAACTTTAGGCCCCGCTGAATTTTTCATGTTTGCCTGTCTCGGCTGACATCTGAACTTCTTGAGAAATGTCTGTGTGCGACCGCAGCCCCCCGTCTCCGTCCACTCTTACAAAGCCCAGGCATCAAAGATGGTTGTAAATGTCTTATAGATGGGTGAGAATATCTGGGGGCAAAGGAATGTAACATGTCAAAAATAGATGCTCAAGCCGAGTGACTTATTTCTGAGGGAAAGATCCTCTCCTGCCGTCCCCCGGGTTTTCCCACACTTTCAGGACTGCTCCAGGGACGGAGGAGTTCACATTTATTATTAGAAAACTATTTAAAACCGTTAGCGGGACTTGCAGGATGAAAACTCCAGCGCACTCTGGTTTCCCTCAATGACTATTTACCTTGATATCGCTGTCATCATTTTGGAGGGATTGAATAGAAAGCATTGCAAGGCAAAGCAGATGGAACGTCTCTTAAAACCCTCTGATTTATGTCACTTTCCAAAGAATGCATTTGAAATCTGACTGGACAACCAACTGCAGTTTAGCTCCGAGCAGAGCAGACAGAGTTTTTACAGCCAGGTATCTGCTCGGTGGTGAATGGCAAGGTTGCCCTGTTGCTTTAAGTGAGGAACACCCATTTTCCACTGAGAAAAAAAAAAATCCTTTGCTCCTTTTCCCCCCCATTATTTTACAATGAAAATCAGCCTTCATTCAACAAGGCGCCTACGTAGATCCCTCTAGCATTAGCAAGGCTCACAGTCACTTCCTGTTTGCCTTCTTGATGCTCTCTTTTAAGAGCATCAAGCAGAAGCAGAGTTGCTCCTCCTCAATAGATCTCTCAGTCATTGGCTGTTTACTCATCTGGGCGTCCTCGCGGCCTTTACAGTCCGTTTCCTTCCTGTGACCCGGGTTGGGGACAAAGTCACTTTAGATTCCACGGGGCAACCAAACAACAGTTAGCCTCGTATCTAGACAACAACAGAGGGAAGCATCCAGACTGGAAGCGTTTCACTCGGGTGTGTTTGCGAAGGTCCAATTTGGCAAAGACAGAGTGTCTTTGGGTTGTGTTGTTATTGCGCGTTACAGTACTAGTTTGTCGTTGACTGGATCTTTATTGGAAGTTGAATGAAAAAAAAAAAAAGTAATATTCAGAGATGTTGCGCCGGCGCTTTGGTGTGTATACAGTCTAAACATGGCAGGAATTTAATTTTGAATTAAAGCAAAGCTGAGTGAGGCCCGCTCTGATCAGAGAACTTTGATATTTATTGACTTAAATACGGCGCTCTTTGGACAAGGGAAGGGTAATAATCCTCCGCTGAACTCCTGAAAAGGGGACAAGGGGTTGGAGCTTTCTCACCCGTAGGTCCTCTCTCTTTCAACAAGCCTTCACAATCCTGTAAGTTAGGAGACTGTATCCCACCAATACGCCGTCTGACAGCTGTGTGTGTGGAAGAAAGCGGCCTAGACAGCTCAAAGTTACAGGCTGGGCTTCGCACCAGTGTAAACCACTTTGGAAATGTCACAGATTCTCTTCGCCAACAAAAACCGAGTCGTGACATCACAACTCCGTGACCATTAGCTGCCCCGCTGCAGCCCAGTAGAACGTCAAAATAGGAGATAAAATGTTGTTGTAATATGTTGTCACTCAGTACTTGCGACGCGCTTATATTTTTTATCTGTTTATCTGTTTGTGTTTGAATTTCTTTGCACTGCAAACATTGTTATCAGTCTAGAAATTCATGTTTTTTTTAATGGGAAATACAGTTTCTACACGTTTCAGGTCAGCAGTTATTTTGGTAAGCAAAATAACCATAAGAATCAGTCAATAGGTTACAAAAACAACCCTGGCCTGAGCTTCAAGGTTGAACATTTCAAGGCGTTCGGCGATGCTATTCCGGAGACCTTGGTTGGAACGGGTAGTTATTTCAGTCACTCTTGCCTCGCTATGGTTTCTAACAAGTCTGCCCGTTCTGACCTCTGACATCAACAGGGCATTTTCCTCCACAGAGCTGCCGCTCGCTGGATATTTCCAAGTCCCAGTAGATCAGCAGGTTGTGAATCACTCAGGCCCGAGGCCCGTCTGGCGGCGGGAGACGTGTTCGACCACGTTCAAAGTCACTTCGGTCGCCTTGCTCGCTTTGACCTTCAGCTGGTCGTCTTCGCTGCCCGAAGGCATTGAGTTGCTGGTGAGCATTCTTGCAGGACACAACTACGACTTGCAGTGTTGAGAATACTCAGTATTTAGCTCCTTCTCAGGAAAGAAAGAAAAAAAAAAAAAAACCCAACCCAGTCCCAACATCTCTGCGGCTGACAATGCCAAATATTTGCTGGCTATAGCTTCACTTTTAAAAGCCTAAACAAATGTGACAAAAATGTGAAATGCTCAGATGTGACGGCGCAACTTTGCAGCGGCAACACGGGAAAACGAATCAAGGAAGCGGTTCTGACAGCACACTTGGACGGTTTTGAGTAACCCCCTCTTAAAAAGTACACAGACAGAGATGGTGGGAGAAGTTGAAAGTCCATCACGGCTGGTTACAGACAAGTTTCTAGCATGCCGGCGGGACACGTTGAACTGCGCTACGAGACCAAACCGATCGGGAAAGCTTTGCCACATGGATTGTGGCAAAGGCTTGCGTCTGACAAAGTTTGCTGCAGAGGTAATAAAGTTGTCTGCGTGATATACCATCCTTTATGCTGCACTCGAAACCGCCTGGGTTCTGTTTCTCCTGGCATCCGTCTTCCGCCGGTCAACAAACACGAACACATTAACGATAAACGCAGCATGTCGAGCGAAAAAAAATATATAAAAAAAATCGACCAATGAATGATTTTAAAGTCACGTTACACCTCTTTTCCATCCATCCACCCGTTCGTCCGAACGCTTCCGATCCCCTTAGTGACTTTCCCATGCGCGGCGTGCTTACTGCCAGCACGGTAACAATAGCCCCTGGGTGGAGCGCCGGGCTTAGCCTGCATTCGACAGCATGTGCTCTCACTGCAGGAGTGAGAGCGCTGCGCCAGGGACCGTGCTCGGGAGATTTAGTTACTTATTGAATTGTCCGCGGCCAGGGCATTACGCTTCAGGGCTGATTTAAAAAGCCACCAATTACAGTTTTTTTTTTTTTCTTCTCCGACCAGCACCGGCAAGCGATCCTCCACAAACGGCCGAATCCCCCTTTAACGCTCCCCTCCTGCACGTGACTGCTCAGCTTCCCCCTGGCCTGATTGGACGGCACGGCGGAGCAGAACCAATGCAGCACTTGTCGAGTCAGCCCCGTGATCTGTTATTCCTCTTTTTCTCTCTCTCTCTCTCTCCCTCCTTCCACCGCTCCGCCGCTGCGCCTCATTCTCTCTGCCGCGCTGGCATCGGCGCCGGGCTTCGAGGGGCCTCCGGAGAGAGCGGGAGGGGGGAAACTTGGAACAATGCTTTGTAGGTAAATAAATGCCTGGGCCCTGACAAAGAACGGCCTTTCAAAACAAAAGCCCGTGGAAAACGTATGCCCCAAATAATGCCCTAATTACACCCGGTGCTAATATGATAATAATACTCCGACCTCGTCCTGAGAGTCACCGGGTTCACTGTGCAAACAAGACCCAGCAAGCCGGAGACGAAGTGTGTGTATCATTCGGGGGGCCTTGAGGAGAGTGCGCCTGGTGGAAAAGTGTGTCAGTGTGTGCATGTTTGCGCCACAGTGGGACGGGAGGAATGGAATACAGTGGAGGTACAGTATCTGATTCAGGCTCCCCGACGCAACTCAGAGCCCCGTCAACTCTTCTTGACTCGGTTGTGTTTAGTCTCGGAGCGAAAGGCCCCCCCACACGTTCGCTCGACCTCCCACCGGGGGCGGGGGAGGGGGTCGAGCGAACGTGTCGATGGTGCGAAACTAACTAATCTGATGATGTGACTGTAAGCCTGTTGGACCTCGGTGGAGCGTCGATCTCCGGCAGGCAGCCCCGGAGAGAACCGCGCCTCTCGGTATCAGATCAGGAGGATGAGACAAAAAGACGGCGCACGTGTGACCTTGCATCACTGAGTCGGACGGGAGGAAAGAAGCTACATGAGATCTTGTTTACCTTCTGTCTCAAAAAAATCAAAAAAAAATATTTTTCTGATTAATGTTTGATCTTTGTGACTGAGTGTCAAACAAAACAAAAGAAAAACCACTTAAGGTAGCGACCTACAAGTTCGTTCCAGGTAAAATAAGACGTGTGTGTTTATTTTTTATTTCACCCCCATGGAAAAAAAAAAAAAGAGGCAGCTTCGCCGAGTCGTCCAATTCATCATTCCACACAAGACAACTTTACATCCATCAGTGCATATTAAGGTTGTTTGGGGAGGAAATGCAGCAAAAAAAAAAAGAAGAAAGAAGGCCGGGCCTGGAAGGTATGGGCGCAGCAGAGCAGAGGCAAATGTCTTACTGATATATATTCCTGCACCTGAAAAGTCCATCACTTCCAAGAATATTCAGGGTTTTTTTTTCCCCCTGTTGGGAAAGCACCAGAGGTGGAGAAGAGAGGAGAGGAGAGACAGACCGAGAGAGGGAGAGGGAGGGAGGAAAAATTGCTCCTGCGTCACGTTCCTTTAATTTGTTCACCAGCTGCCAATAAAAATTGCGGAGTGTTTTTTTTCTCTTCTTCTTCTGTTTCTCTCTTTCTCTGCTTCCTGGCGCCGCAGCTGCTCAAGTAAAAGCGAACAGCTGGGGTCGCCCGCTGAAGCAGTGTGATGCTTTTTAAGGATGAAGCATAGAACGGAGATATGTGGCTGTGTAATCATCAAAAAAAAAAAAAAAAAAAAAAAAGCAAAGCTGAGCAGAAAACAGAAAACAAAATCGCCGCTGGGTAGAGTTTACGCACCGGTCACTGGAGCGCACTGGGCATGGCGCAAATGTTTATCACCCGCACATGGCGCAAACGTGACAGCTGGTTGTAAACACTCAGTCAGCTGTGAGAGCGTCACACAGCGTCCAAAAAAAAAAAAAAAAATTCCGGCGCGCTCCACCTTCGTTCATAATCTTATTAGTATCGCAATAATAACAAACGTTTTTTTTCTTTAAACATTTTTTTTTTTTTTTTTTAAAGGAAACTTCCACGCAACATCCTGGTGCGGCGCCATCACGCCGATGTTGCCAAACAACGTCCCCCCGGCGTCACGCACTGTTTCAGGTGACAAAAAGGAGGGGCTGCGCGCGCGCCTCTCTACCTCCGAGCCAGACGCACTTCCTGCGCCGTCCGCTGCAGCCTATAAAAGCCCCCCAAACACGCAGCCCTCCCGAAGCAGCCCGAGGTTCGCAAGCAAAGAAAAAAAGAAAGAAAGAAAGAAAGAAAGAAACCTCCAGCCCTCCCTGCTTTTCCTCCCATCTGTCGCCCCCTCCGATCCATTACCGCGGCATTAGGAGGAAATACAGCCTTGGCACCGCACGCACAAGGTACCACCGCACAGCAAGGGGAGGAAAAAAAAAAAGAAAAAAAAAAAAAAAAAAAAGAGGTAGGTTTGAAACTTGGATTTAACGCGCACGATTTGACTCCATGCGTATCTAACACGTGAATTTCTTTTCAGATCAGTCCAAAAAAAAAGAAAAAAGAAAAAGTGGGATATTGAGTCCGAGGTTCCCCCTCAAACACACACAGAGGAGAGGAGAGAGGGAGAGGGAAAAATAATAATCATGAAACATCAGCTGTTTGTCATGGACTTGCTGCTGCTGCTCCTGCGCGCGTCGTTCGGGGCGAGCGCGCGGACGAGCACGATCCCGGCCGCCTCCACGTTCACTTTCGGCAACGGCAGCGCGGCGCACGGCCACGGCGCGGGCTCCAGGGTGAGGAGGAAGCGGTACATCAGCCAGGACGACATGCTGGCCATCCTCGACTACCACAACAAAGTGCGGGGGAAGGTCTTCCCGCCGGCTGCCAACATGGAATACATGGTAATTATCACCATGCTGTGATGTTGTTGTTGTTGTTGTTGTTTGTTTGTTTTGTTTTTTTAAAAGCAGAAGATGGAGGTTTTGAGAGTCACTGTATGGCTGATGGTTGGCTGGCTGTCGCAGACCACCAAAGAAGTCAAGTTTGAGGGAGGGTGGTGGTGGGCGGCTGGGGGCTTTTTTAGCTGGCTGGAAGTGCAACGCATTGCTCACATGCAAGCCCAAAGATGTTTTCACTTGACACAAGGCTTCTAAATTTGGTTTGGCCGGCGAGTTCACTCGACGCGTGCGCCCCCCCCCCCCCCCCCCCCACACCCTCGTCCGGCGTTTATGATAACACTGAGCGAGATTGTCGCGTTCCATTTAAGGCCCGCCGGCCTGATATCCTCCTCAGCGACAACATTTTTCAATGTTCCCCTTCCCCGGCTTATGTAACGCTTGATGGACGTGCCAAGGTTGCACCTGCGAGCAGCGGCGGGAGCCTGCAGGGGGAAAAAAAAAAGGAAAAAAGCAAAGCAAAGCAAAGCAGCGGTCTTATCTCGCATCTCACTGCTGACTGATATATATATATTTTTTTCAGTTATGTAATGGCTTTCCATCTCTCTCGAACCCCACCCCACCACCCCGTGTGTGCACTCTAGGTGTGGGACGACACGCTGGCCAAGACGGCCGAGGACTGGGCCCACGCCTGCCTGTGGGAGCACGGCCCGCCGAACCTCCTCAGGTTCCTGGGTCAAAACCTCTCCGTGAGGACAGGACGGTGAGCGACCTCTGACCCCCCCTGACCTCCCGCCCCCGCCGGCCCAACATCTGCTGCTCCTCTCAAGGATGTCTCTCTCTCTCTCTCTCTCTCTCGCTCTCACTCTCTCTCTCTCTCTCTCTCTCGCTCTCTCCCCCCCAGCAGTCATGGTCGTTTGGCTGCCTTCTCCTCTCTCTTAAAAACCTTTGGCAGTGTGACCCGGTGACTGCTGCAGGAATGCTCCTGGTGACCCCCTCGGATAAACAAAAGTTGTGTTTCCAGCCATGACCCATGTTGACAAAGGCGCATCCCTTTAGTGGGTCTTGACTTTCCATTTGGAAAAACGGGGCGGCTTCACGTTTTGTTTTTTTTTGTTGTTGTTTTTTTTGGCACTTTTAGATTTTCACTAAGGAGCCACATGACACTCATGGGGCAACAGCTCAGACTGACTAGTAAGTCATAAAAGCTCTTTTATGGCAGCGGAAACAAAAATATGAATGGGCTGGCCTGCTGGAAACCCAGTCAAAACATCAGTCAGAATCCAATCGAAGGTTACGTAATTGAAGCTACAGTTAACTGGCTTTCCAGACGCTTACCTGCTGTTTTAATGTCTTGTGTCCTTTTTGCTGTTCGGCGAATGTGGTATGGCTATAGTTAGCAAAGAGCAATGTTTGGTCGCAGCTCGGCGGTCACGACTTCATTACCAATCTGACAGCAGTGAAAACATACAGAAAGAGACTTTGACGTGCTGTCAGTGTGTGTTTTTGACCCGTAGAACTCCTTCCTTAGAGAGTTGCTTCACAACTCCGCTGCCACTTTCCCTCTCTTACGCCATCCATCACTCCAACTCTCACTCAACTCAACTGTCTTTGTCTCCTCACAGGTACCGGTCGATCCTTCAGCTGGTGAAGCCGTGGTACGACGAGGTCAAGGACTACTCTTTCCCTTACCCGCGTGACTGCAACCCTCGATGCCCTCTGAGATGCTACGGACCCATGTGCACCCATTACACACAGGTGAACGCACATGAAACTGAAGCTCAACTTGGCTTTTGAAACACTCGATACTGGGTTTGGGTGTTTGAATCAACAAGGATAGGGTGAGGTAACTTGGGTATAAAGAAGTCAATAGGTGGCAGTGTATTCTGGAGACAGGAGACCAAAGACGTCAAGCCACCGGTGATGTGCCGGTGATCTTTGTTTACTTCCTGCTTCCCACACGGCAGCTATTGCAGAATCACGAAATCGCGGATAAATGTTCGCAGAGTCACAGCTTAGCTGGCAAACCCACCGTTGTCCAAATTTTAACCATTTCCAGTCAATATTCCTGTCACAATTATTTAAAAACACACAGCCGAGACGCGTTGCGACAGCTCCCCTCGGATAAAAAAAAACAAAACAAGACTGACGACCATTTTTTCTTTCGCAGATGGTGTGGGCGACGACCAACAAAGTGGGCTGCGCTGTTCACACGTGCCACAACATGAACGTCTGGGGCTCGGTGTGGAAGCGGGCAACCTACTTAGTTTGCAACTACTCGCCCAAGTAAGTACCCCCGGTCGGTGGCGCGCTGGTAACGGAGCTGGTTAATTCTATCGAACCTGCTCACCCGGTGACGACACGGCAGGCTTACGGCCGACACTGGCGGCTCTGTTCTGCGGCGAGTTGTGAAATGCCAGCTGCGTTACCCTGGAGACTGAGGCGACCGGGATACGAGGCTGTGTGACCTGCTGCTAAAGCTCAAGAGAGCCACAAATAGAATAAAAGATCCCGAAAAAAAGAGAATTCCAAGACTGTTTGGACTTGTGGCCGGCTTGTGACCTCGGTTCCCTGGTACTACGAGACGTGTCTCGTAGTAGCTGGCATTCAGTGTTTGTTCCCCCCCCCCCACCCCAAAATTAGACCCTTCTTCAGAAAAACTAAACATAGGCGACAGGTGTGAAAGCAAAAACCTACAAATTTGGTTGCTTTTCTGACTGTTTTGATTGTATCACGACTTGATTTTTTTTTAAATCGGGAGTTGGATACAAAGCTTCCTCTTTAACAGCAAAACTGACATAGCCAATAAGTTTTTTCTGAAACCAGGCAGACATTGCTGCCAGCTGTCCTGAAAAGTCCTGCAAATATCTGAGGGAGGGACAACAGGAAGTCACAGCGAGCCTTGCTAAAGAGGCTAGCGTCGGTGCTGCAGCCGCTACAGTTTTATTGGACAGGATCTTCACATTCAAAGAACATTGAAGCGTAGCGCCAAGGCTTTTTCTCAACGCGTTGTAGTTCACTCTTTGTCGATGTGTTTGGCCCCCCTGACACTGTCTGCTCCTCTCTCTTCCAGGGGCAACTGGATCGGAGAGGCCCCGTACAAAGTGGGCGTGCCCTGCTCTGCCTGCCCACCCAGCTACGGCGGCTCCTGCAGCAACAACATGTGCTTCCCGGCGCTGAGGACAAACTACCTGCACTGGTTCAAATGAGCACGGGGCGCCCCACCTGGAAAAAAAAAAAAAAAAAAAAAAAAAAACGACTACAAAAAAATAAGAAAAACTACAGCCTACGGTGCCGCAGAGACATTTTAACCCAGTTATGATTTGCACAAACAGTCGTGGACCACGCTATTTTGTATATATGGTCTTATTTAAACACTTGTTTGAAGGCAGCAGACAAAAATCGCCGAGATGACTTGTAAATACATTTGTAAATTAATTGCATTCCTATTGGTATCACCTTTTGTGTTTTGTAATAATGTCGTACAGACGTTGCAGCGTCGCACCTTGAACGCTGCAACACACGTCGGTGCTCGGTACTTTCAGACTGCTACACTCGTTCGCACATTGGCTCAACGGTAATTGAGGACGCGGGGAGATCGTCGATGCTCTTCACCTGCTCACTCTGGTGCTACGGGCATCACACCCTCATGTTGTGTGCTCTGCCTTCACAGGAATGCTGCGACGTCGCGGTCAAAGCTCTCGACCCCAGTGGGTGGAAGCCACAGCGGCGGCGCTAGCTTCGCAGCTGCCGCGTGTGCGCTAACACCCACACCGCACACACAGACCCACACTCACGTACACGGAGAAACCTCATGGGCAAGCTTTACTTTGTTGTGTTATGTCTGTTTTTTTGCAGCGCAGTGAGCCGCAAGCATTGTCAGAAGTTGCCGCAACTTTGGTAAAACGATGGCGGCGCAGGGCAGCAAACTAAGCTAATCATGACAGTTCTGCTATTCAAAGTTGTTTCAAAGCAAGGTCTCTGGTTTCATCCATCAACGGTTTGACATTTATGTTGTTTTTTTAAAGAGCACATACGTTAATCTGACTCACGTATCTCTTCTGTAATCACACTTGTACATGGATTATTGTCGTTTAACGCTTTTAGCATATTGGACAACTCCATTGTTTATATTTTTGTAAGATCACTGATCATTTTTTTTTTTGTGCACCTTAATTGTTTGTAAATCTCCCAAAACACTTGCAGATTAATATTGTTTTTTTGTTTTTTTTTAAACGTGTAGATAACCATCATAATGTGTCTATCTTTATACAAACATACTGTAAGTTATTCATTTTGTATGGATAAAGTATTTAATTGATCCTACCATTTTGTATTGTTTTGTAAGAGGACTGTATATACATGAACAAAGGCTCAAGTACTGAATACTTTGCTACAGTGTCAGCCGACTTCATGAATAAAGCACTACCAACATTTTTACATGGTGAATGCATCTGAGTTCATTTCCCAGCTGGCGCGATCAGAAATCGGCGACTCCTTGTCGCCCCAACATAAATCTGACTGCATTTGAAGAGGAAAACATATTTCGCTCCGACTGCATCAAAATCAACACAGACAAAAAAAAAAAAAAAAAAGGAACAATTTATGAAATTACATTGACCTGTCGCCCTTGCGTTCTGTACGTGTCGTAAAACTAACTATTTTGACTGCGCCGACTTTTCACTCAGACTCGCCTTGGGTAAATCAATCCGGCGCTGCGCTTCTCCTCTTTCACTTTCAATTCAGCCGAAAGCGCCGCATCCTGCGCATCAAAGGCCGAGAGGGAGACGAGAAAACACGCGCGAGGTTGACACTGGAGCCGGATGAACAGATGAACTCACAGCTGATGTGATTTCAGGGAGAAACCTCCTGTTAACGTCTGACCTCCCCGAGACGGACCGCCAAGGAACTGGCTGGAATACGAGGAGCGGGGGAAAAAAAAAAAAAGAGAGAGAGAGAGAGAGAATATTAGGAGCTTGTCAGAACCCAGACAGACGAAAGTCTTTGACGACGAAGAGCAAAGTTGACATCTGTTGCCTTGAAATTTACAGCCGATGTCTGAAAGGGAATCAGACGAGTGTAGACGGCCCAACAGGTGTCGTTGGAGGAAAAACAAAACTCTGACCAATTGAATTGTAGCGTCTCCGACGTGCAATTATTACCGTCGGGAGCTGTTTTCTCCATGCTGTCACCCCGAATAAGAAACAAGAGCCTCCTTGACCACAGCTGGTGGGGAGAAACCATCAGCAAGAAGGAGAAGAAGAGGAGAAAAAGAAACCTCTGACCCGGGGACAGACGGATGATTGGTGGATGTGGCGCGTCAGACTGATGGCGAGCCGCGAGTTCAGGAACCCGCGGCTGACACTTTGTTGGCTTCCCCGAGTTGCGGCGGGGGCCGAGAGCAGAGGCTGGAAATCTGGATCCGGGGTTGGACAGAAGCGGCCTCTGGCGTTTTCGGGGGAGACGAACGAGAAGCACCTGCGGACGGAGTGTGAAAACGGCGAGGAATTATTCTGGTCCTCTTGTTGATACTTCAGAACCCCCCCCGAGATGAGCAAGTGTTTTTCATGCAGAGTATCAAATTCTGCAGGTCCAATAAGAAGCCTTTCTCCTTCTCCGGACTGTTTGGGTGCTTTTAACACCCGAGGGCAAACCGGCCTCGGATTGCTGCACGTCAGTGTGACACTCTGATTTTTACACCTTGACAAACAGATCGGCCGCCCCCCGACATTCAGTTAACTCATTTTCCATCAGCTGAAATGTCAGCTGCTTTAATCTCCCCGTCTTTGAATGGCACTTTAACCGCTTTGGCTGCACTCTCCTCCTTCTCCGTCAAGTTCGACTGAGCCGGCTGATGCCTAAAACCTGCCGTATCCTTAATTTATCTGCTTTTAAAAAAGGCGAAACAACTCTTGAAGCACACATTTTTAATCGGCGGTGCAAATATGAGCCATTCGTTTTCCACAACATCTGCAGCTGCACCATCAGGTCAGGAGTTACCACCAATTTTAAGATCTTTAATTTTCATCAGTTACTCCCGTGGAGCTGCCTTGCACGGTTACATCTCCAAAAACAGAGATAGAAACAGCAAATTCAGCCTATTTAGCTCTCTGTTTGCAGCCTCCTGCAAAAAAAAAACAAAACCAAAAAACCCGCTCTTTTTGTAGCTTCCTGCAAAAATCGATGTATTGCTGGAGCTTCCGTCTTGGTGAGGGAATGCAAATTGGTCAATCAAGGTATGGCTGCCCTTTGTGACATCACGATGGTGTGGAGTCTCATGTTTCCCAAGGGGAATCTGCTGAATACAGCATGTTTAAAAACTTCCAACACAATCATTTCCGACCCTTTAATCAACTCGACGTGTCTTTCCTCAAATTTTAGGATTTCCACTGAATTCCTTTCACCTCAAAGGCCATTTCCGAAAAACAAGCGAATTCAAACGTGCACGTTTCCCCCTCGCAATCACAGTGATTTATATCATTTGCGACGGGTCAGCTTGTGAGGAAAGAGAGAAGACAGCGAGAGGTAAACAATTTAGTCTCCGGTTGCTGCAATAATAAATCACTTCCAACCGGTGTCTCCGCTATCAGTGGGAACTCCCGGCGAGGCCGCGCCGAGGCATCTCCCACCCCCCCGACCGGCGGGTGCGGTGCCCTTCCTAATAACGGCCGCTAAATTACTGACCTGTCAGGTAAGCTGTTTTCGCTGAAGCGGCTTCATCTCCCCCGAGGGCGACGGTGTTTGTTTGGAGGGGATACGGAGACCCTCGCCGGGCTGATAAATTATTTTTTTCAGCGCCGAGCTCGGGAGTCCCCTTCCAAAATGTGCAAGTGCTCCTCCAAGTCTAATAAAGCGGGAAGACGCGTGAGAAACGGAGCGAGCCGGGAAAACAAGTCGAGGCAGCGATGGAGCCTCTGCTTTGCACTCCACAACCCCTCTGCCATGCCTTGCTTCAACCTCTGGCTGGTTGAAAACTTCCAGTTCCGTGCACCCCAAAGGGGACTTTTCTTTGGTTCCTGTTAAGCTATTTATTTTGGTTCCCTTGGAGCTCAGCAATCGGAAATGCAGCCTGTTGCCTGGCCCACGCCTTGACTGTCCCCAGAGTCACGACTGAGGATGGAGCAGGGATTCAAAATCAGTGAGGGATGTTTCTGCTAATCATAATAATAATCATTTTTTTATATATATTAAAAAAAAAATGGTACTGGGGAAGATAAAGTATACTTGTAAGAGGCAGTTTGGAAGGAAAGAAAAACCTTTGAGCAGCTGGGTCGCTCATATTTCAGCTATAAATTGGAGCCCATTGATCTTGCTCGCGTCCAAGAGAGTTTAGAAATTCACATTTCAAATTTCAGCGGATTTCCCGGGCAATCAGCTTCCCCGACAGTCGCCCAGCTGGAGGTACGGAAGTGAGAAGCAGCTGCTTCACGTTACTGTGGAAAAGTCCCGTAGGGAGACCAAAGAAAAAGAGCAGGAAGAAGAAATGATTCTCTTTATTGACAACAGTTTTCAGTTTATTCCTTTGGTCCCTGCTAGCCATTGGCATGCTGCATTCTTGTGGCTAGCCATTGGCTAGCGGGCTTTTTGCCAGGTCAACAACCTACACCTAGAGTTGTCTGACAACAATGCAGAACATGTGAGTCAAAAAGACAAATAATCCCACATTCAACTGAGCCTCGGCCTCGGTGGACGCTCGCGAAATCAACCGATTTGCATTGCGGACTCGTCCGAAGGTCAGGCTGGGCTGTTTGGACACACGCAGCCCCCCCACCCCCGGAGTCTGATGTCAGCCTCTCCAAGCGGGTTAAAGGGATCTCCTCAAACGCTGACGCGTACATGCTAAAAACCCTTTTGCTCCCATAAATCTCGCGGGCCAGGGGAGTGAACCGCGGGTCACGCTTTTGCACTCCCGCTCCTCCGAGTCGGACGCCGTCGCTTCAAACGAGGAGAACGAAAGAAGCGAAAGCGTCGCGAGTCTCAAGTTGTCCCCCCCCCCCCGCACTTTTTTTTTTTTTTTTTAATTTTTCACGAGCGGAGGAAACCTCCCGCCCCGTCCAGGATTTCACGCTCGAATCAACGTCCGTTCCATTCTTCACGCGGCTGCGACGGCCGTCGCGCTGATGTTTCGAGCAGCGGAGAAGACGAAGACGAAGACGAAGAAGAAGAAGAGGAAAAAAACAGCGGGACAAAATTTCACTTTGAGCGGAACGGTTTACGTTATGGTCACTTTTCTCGTCTGGTGACTTTTCCGACGCTCCCCTCGCACGCTGTCGTCAAGTCTAAATTGGGCATATCTGGCATTTCTGCTCAGTTGTTCCGTTCGGTGACAAACGTCGCGGGCTGCCGTTATGTCATAAAAAGTGTTTAGTCTCGATCCGCCCTCGTGTGGGGGCGAAAGCGGTAATCATGAGCCGTCTCGCCGACACGCCCACCGATTGGAACCGACCTCGAGCATCTCCGCCGTAAAACAGGCCCGTGTCCTCCGTTCCCCCACCCCTCTCTCTCTCTTCGTATCCCCGTTGTGGTCTTTGTTTTGGAGCGGCCCACGTTCGCTTCCTCGCAGGGCCTAGCAGGGATTTCAGACCAACGACATCCTGCAGCCTCAAGTCCCGCGCCAAAATCAATGTCCACTGTGAAACACAGCGCTGGGAAAGTGCTTCATAATCAGATGGGCTTCGTGCTCACGGAGGCTTTTTTTTTTCCTCCCCTTTGGACCGCTTGTGCTACGTTGACCCCATTTGGCCCTTGTGTGAGCTCGTGATTTATTAGAACTGGATATTTCGTATTGTTGTGTGTTTATGAGAGCAAAAGTTAATTGCTGTTAATAACTGAATTGTAAAAGGAAACTCTTGTGTCTATAATATAAAATTAAGGACACAAATTATGTCATGAGCGAGATATTACTGATTTAAGAGGTTTGGAATAGGCTACACAAGACAGTGATGTGGGGTTTTTTTGTATGAAATTTGCTCCTGTGGGTTTAGTAGCTGACTTAAAAAGACAATTTTGTGCAAAAACAAAGTCTGCATCACAACCGTAGTTGGATGATTTGCGCATTAGGTGTTGCAACACACGAAAAGGAAAAACTTTTTTGTGCCGGTGGGCGGGGCTGTCAGCATGAACTTGTCGTCTCCTTTCTCTCCCAGATCCCCCTGAGAAAAGCTGCTTTTTTCTGAAGTTGAACACTGACACCTGGTGGTTTACTGACGCACGCATCTCATTTACCTATTTTAAAAGTTTTGGGTTTGACACGTCTGTCACGTTTTGAATTGTCGTTGTTTTCCATTTCACTGCAACAACAAAATAGGAAAAATATTATTCGATAGCAACGGTGTTGATATTCCTACAGCCACTGGGGGGCGAAGCGTAAGGTTGGGATGAAAAAAGATTTTTTTTAAACGGAGTGACAGGTTGCCTAAAATACACTCAATAATAAAAAGCAATGCTGAAAATGCATATAGTCCACTAAATGCACTTTCATGGTGAACATTCAGAGTGAAATCACATTGATGTCGATCATCAGTATGTCCGAATAAAAAATGTGTTGTCAAAACTTTTGAAATGTGGGCAGTTTTGTTACGACTGCACCGGCGCGCCACTGCCACTAGGGGGTGGAGGAAGACGTGCAAAATAAAAAATGGAGAAAGAAAGAAGCGCAGCTGCAGCGAGGCGGGTATCCGAGGCCGCTTTCTGCTGAGCTCTGCTGATACCGTCACACAACGATGCAGCGCGTCTGCCAGACAACCTTGATGCTGTTTACCCTGACTGACCTCCGCTCGACCCTGGGGGAAAGAAGGAGGAGGAGGAGGGGCCCAACCATAGAGTGACGTGCCAGATAACACAGGCCAACAAAAAGTGTCCCTCCACTGTTTTTGCAGGGTTTTTTTTTTTCTCTCTCTCTCCCTCTCTCTCTCTTCCACTCTTTGTCTCTCACTCTCTCTCTCTCTCTCTCTCTTTTATTGTGACCAGAGGCTACTTGGCTGGCACGGCTCACGCATTCTGCCTGGGTTCACAGGGATTTCTTGCAAGGCTACAATACGAATGAAAGGGTGGGGAGTTGGGGGGGGGGGGGCAAGCGGACAGAACATCTGGGCCCGCTGGCTGGGCAGCGACTGTCTGGATGGGAGGATGGCGGCCGGGTGGTGTATGTGTGTGTGTGTCTGTGTAAGTACATGAAAGAAAGAGAGGAAAGCATAAGAAAAAGAAATTCAAAATTAAAGGCCCCACGTAATGCGAAATGTTTCCACCTAAACCTTGCCTCACCTCTGCTTGGTTTGTGCGGGGTTTTCTTTGCACGAGGCAACCAAACACAGGGCTAATTCCCCCCCGTCACCTTGGAGATCCACGCACGCGGCTTTTCCCCCAGAGATTATTCACCCGAAGAAAATATCTGCTCAGAGATCAATGGATGTAAATAACGCGGGGCCTGTAGAGAGGGCCGTATAACCATGCAGCAGCAGCAGCAGTAAAGAAAAAGAGAAAAGAAAGAGAAGGGGGATGATTGAGCTGCTCACACGCGAGCCCAAAGCATGGAATCATTTATATCACTCCGCCACCGGCGCAAATACAGTATATTTACTGGCTTGCCACGGCGGTGGACATTAATCCGCCAGCGTCTCGTCTCTCACAGATGGCACGCTCAGAGTTATTGCGCCGTAAATCAAGAAGAAGAAGAAGAAGAAGAAGAAGAAGAAGGAAGAAAAAACCCTGAATGACGCAGCGGTCGCTCCGTTTTCACCGCCGCCGTCCGTGTTCTTTTTTTATTTTTTTATTTTTTTTTATTTTGCAGCTCAACCCAATGCGAGGCATTTCCTATTCCGAGACTGCGGAGGCTTGAGTGTTTTAAATGATTGCATGTTTTATGTATCGACGTGTATTTATGTTCTATGAGCGCGCGCGCACAGAGGGCCGCCTGTCACTCCTCGGCTGCCTTAAATCTGTCAGGCGAAGACAGACGTGTGCACTCTGTATATGACACACACACACACACACACACACACACACACACACACACACACACACACACACACACAACCACATGCACACACAAACTTCTAAATGCAGGGCAGCATTAATTCTACGGCCGGCCGGGTCGATTGCGTGTTTTTCGGCGGCGCTTCCCTCCTGGGAGCTTTTTTTTTTTTTTGCGGCTGCCGAGAGAGGAGCTTGCTATTTCAGCTGCGGTGCAGGGAGGGGGGGGAGTGCGGGGGAGGTGTCCGACCACAAGAGGGAGGGGCCTGCTGCTGGAGCTGCGGCCCCTGCTACTGACCCAGGGAGCAGACAGTAAAACCCTGGGTTTATGGAAGCTCAGAACGCGGTGGGTCCCCCCGGTGTGAGAGCTTCTTGTGTCACTTCTTTTTTCTCTCTCTCTCTCTCTCTCTCTCTCTCTCTCTCTCTCCCTCTCTCTCTCTCTCTCGCGCAGCTCCTGAAGTCGGCGGAGGAGCCGCCGCCAGAAAAGAGTTTTGTGTAGAGCTTTTTACTGTTCGGTAAATGCCGAGTGTGCACCTGAGCTCGGCCGCGACACCGCCGTAAAAGTTTTTCGAGACGTGTCACTTTTTTTATTTGCAAAGATGCTGCTCCGCTATTTGACGGCCACTCGTGTCCCTTTTAGAGTTTACAGTTTGACAAACGAGAAACTCATCGTTTGATGCATTAGTAACGCGGGCCAGCATGTCAGTGTCACATTCTTCTCCGCCTACTCCTGTGGTTTACGTTTGCACAGGCCTCAAGCTGGGTTACCAGAAGGGGGCGACCACGGGTACAACAACTTGAGGGTATTTAAGCTACTAAGTGGTATTGATGTGTATAGGATGTGTATAGGTACGCATTGGAACGATAAACCTGATACTCATTTATATGACACACTTTGACACCATACTGAGTGGAGTTTTTGCACTTAGAGGTGAAGAGAAAAGGTTAAATTATCCATCGGGGTGAACTACAGTAGCTGTATGGAAGCAACTGGCTTCAGATTCATTTTGCATTCAGGCTGCAATGTTGGGTGACCAATGTATAGCTAAAAGCACGATGTCTTCAACTATATATATCTTATACATGATAGTAGCTGAAATCATCTTGGTGATTTCTTTGCACTTTTACACAAAAGTGATCTGGGAGTCCACTACGAACATTTTGGCCCCGGCGGTGGTTTTGTCCTCCTCCGCCCTGCTTACGCCCAGACAGAACTGGAGAACAACCGAGACGGCCGCGGCTTACAATTCCATCCCGCGAATTTCCCCACGGGTTCACATAAAAGAAAGGGCGGGGAGAACCTCCCGAGATTGAGGGATTACGGCGGAGGGGCAGAGAGAAAGAAGAAAGATTCTCTGTCTGACCTGATGGTGTCCCCGCCAGCGTCGGGCTCGTTATGTTTGTCGGCGGGCCGCGGCCGCGGCGGCAGCGAGAAGATTGTGTCTCCCCCGGTGGAAAGTCGAGTCTGTAAACACACAGAGGAGCCAGTGATGATTAGGCTACTGTTTCCACATGTGCCGCGGCTCCCAGTAAGAATGGCCAGATGACAAAAGACAAAACGTGCCTGTTTCTCCGACGGGGGAAACTGTGACGGCGAGTCTGCACCTTTTTTTTCTCTCCCCGGAGTTAACAGAGGGCTGGTTTGTTTTTTAATCCCCCCAAAGAGTCACCTGTGAACAGTTAGAGGGTGGAGGTGAGGGGTGGGGTGGGGTGGGGTGCTTTCCAGGGCAGGATCTGCAAGAGAGGCCTGGCATGAATGACCGAAAGCCAAGTGAACAGGTAACGGAGCGGCCGTAAAAAAAAGAAAGAATCACATCCAACGGCACAGAAAGCGGCTGCTAAAACATGCTCTGGAAACTAGCCCTGTGTGACGTCACAAAGGCACATTTTCTCATCCCCTTCCAAACACGTGAACGCTTGTAAACAGTAAACAGAGGGCTAAATATTTCGTTTGTAGTGATCACAACATTTTCTGGGGGAGAATTCATTTCGCAGCGCTGCTTCACTCCAACCCCGGGATGCAACACACACAAACCGTGCGCGATATGGGACCTTTAAAACCCTGCAACCAACAAGTGGAACAGAGCTGCGGACGACGTGCGTAAAAATCTCGTTTTGCGCACGGTCTGCGCGCTCGCGCTCCGCAAAAAGTCGCCCGAGAAACGCGCACACGCTCTCTCGGAGTCGCTCGGACAAGTGGTCCAACCTTTTTGGAGAGGGGGGAGGGGGGGCGTGGCCAGGGGCGGCACTCTCCGCGCGCAGCCAAGTCGGGGATAAAAAGTGAATAAAGTGATGCTTCGGCCGTAAGAACAGAGCGGAGAGGCAAGACCGGCTCGCTCCGATCCGCTTTTCCTTCAACAGACCCGGTTCGGCCACCGAGCTGCAGCTCCACTTCGGGTCTCATGGCACTTTGAAGGCGGATTCTTTCTCTCCCCACCCCCAACCTCTTAACAGCCGGATCCCTGTCAAGCAGCCGAAGGAGCGGGCAGCATTCCATTTCATTCGAGGTAAATGAAAGTCTCCATTAAGTCGCATTTACGTTTCTGTTTCAGTTTCCATCCGTTTGCATTAAAAAAAACAAAAAAAACAACAAAAAAAACCAAAAACAAACAACAACAAACATTTAATGGGCTTCTTCCAGCTTTCATACAAATTCATGCAACTGAAAGCACACGTGTGGTTTTGGACTAGTTAAATGATGCATAGTGTATGTGTCTCTCCATACATTTATTTTAGCTGCTCTGTGTAATCTGATTTAAAATGCAGCATGTGACTAAGATTTTTTTGTTTTGTTTTGTTTTGGCAAATGAGCTGCGGGGGAGAAAAAAAAAAAAAAAACATCTGAAATTCTTCCTGCTCGCTCAACTCAAGTCAGGGTTTCTTCTGCCCACCCTGAGCAGCCCTGCGCACTCTGCCAGCGCTTCACCCCCTGTGAACCTGCTGCAAGTGTCTGCAAGCTGTCCTCCTCTCCCCCAAGTTCAATATTGACCCAAGTTGTCGAGCAAATCTGACGCCAAACACCGACTGAAATCCCTCGCGGTGATTTTTGTTTTTGCTCTCAGTTTCTCTGCCAGCTCGAGCCATAAAAAGACGACAAGAGGAGGGTTTCCCCCCCCCCTTCTCCTCTCCTCCCCCCGCCCGCCGCCAGCTCCCTCCTCTCATCGTTTCCACCGCCGCCACCACCAACTCCAACTCCGTTCTTCGCCGAGGATGAGACTGGCATCGCCGTCGCCGAGCTGGCCGACGGGCGCCACCCTGCTGCTGCTCCTCCACACGGCCGCCTCCACGGCGATGCTGCCCAACTCCACCGGCTGGGGCCAGATCCTGGACAAGTACCTGGACGAGGAGGGCGGCTGGTGGCAGGCCAAGCACAGGGGGAGGAGGGCCATCGCCGACAGCGACGCTCAGCTCATCCTGGACCTTCACAACAAGCTGCGGGGCCAGGTCTACCCCCCGGCCTCCAACATGGAGTACATGGTGAGTGGACGGAGCTGACGTTGGCATTTTAAACGCCCGCTTTAAAAATTCTCCGACCCCGTCCTGAACTCCTCGCAGACCCCCTCCGGCTTAGCGCGCTGACCCAGTCACCGCAGCGGCTGGCCTCCGTCCAACTTGGCTGGCGCACAAGCAGCCTTTTTTTTTTTTCCCCTACAAAGTAAGCGCCTTCAGAGTTTAGGGGACCACCAAAACGCACAAACGCGCCCGCGAGCCTGTGCGGCCGTGTGACTCTCGATTGTTTTGCCAGCGCGGGGAAGAATTCCACCGTCTCGCCAGTGCACACACTGCACCGCGGCGCTTTTCTTCACCTGCGCCCGGAGATTTGTTTGATTTTATGCTTCGGCCCGTCACGTGCGCGTGTGTGCGTGCGTGCGTGCGTGCGTGCGTGCCTGGGCGCGTGGATCACTTTTCACAGTGCAATTAAAATCAGAACATGGCACCGCCGGGGCTTGTTTTACCAGCTGTCCGCAAACCTGGGTCCCCCCCCCCCCGACCACAACACGCACTCCCACGCGCACACACACAATCGCTCGGCCGAGAAGATGCGTCACAGCATTTGCAAAAGCGAAAAAGCGCAGCACTCTGGAGGCCAGGGATCGATCCGGCGTGGCGGCGGGAGCAGTAATGTTTCATCGTCCTTTCATCTCCACTTAAAGAGCCGTAGAACAACAAAGGCCGTATTATTCTCCTGCAAAGGCAAATAAACAGTTCCTGCTGGGGGCAATTTGGGCACTGTGTAATTGTATAATTGAGAGGTTGGACTGCAGGACCCCTCAGTGTGTGTGCGTGTGTGTGTGTGTGTGTGTGTGTGTGTGTGTTTGTGCAGGCGCACTCAAACTTGTGTGAAAAGCAGCACTCTCGCTGGCAGCCTTCTGGCTGAGGTGCACCGGAGAAACGCTGAGCCAGCAGCTCTCAGTTCTTCTGCACTGTCTCCTGTTACAGTTGGCCTTTTTTTTTTTTCTTTTTTTTTTTAAGCTCCCAGGGGGCACCCAGGGGTGAAATATGGAGGGGAGTGCAACAAGAAGACGTGAGGCAGCGGAGGGTCAAAGACAGCAGAGAAAAAGACAGTCACAGTTTCTGTTTACCGTCATTGGCTGCGTTTCCGTGAGCCCCAGAAATGCGCGGAACCTAAATATCGCAATAAGAAACTGGTAGTGGAAACACCTACATTTCGGAAAACCTCTAAAATATCGCTAAAAGGTTTTGACGCTCTCATGAGGTGGTTTTTCAGACGTATCGATCAAAGAGAAAAATATAACAACCATTCTTGACAGCAGACAAACGTAAAACAAATGTAATTCTCGTATATCTCGCGGGATGAGATTTACGATTTATGCGCTTCACACCGTTCAATGGAGCCTGAAACACCTGAAAATTGCAATTGCACTTTGTAATTTTAGAAATATCACTTTTATTTTGCGAGAAACTGTAACGGAAGCACAGCTACAGTGGCCGAATAAGAGACACAGAGAGATTATTTTATAAAAAATTTTTTTTTAAAAAATGTGTGGGTAATCAGATTTAGAGAAGACATCATCCTGTCTTGTCTGATCCGAGGTCGTTCAACCCGTCAATATCTGTCAGGCTGCAACCTTTTCAGGTCACATGACCGATTTCGCCAGCATGCGCTTTACTTTGGGAAGGCGGGGCTCCGTATTTTTCTGTCGACTCTCGGAAACCTCACAGCGTCATCGCGCTCCCCTGCTCTTGCCACACACGCTAACGTTAATCCTCGGCCCACGCGTCGCCCGTTGACCCTCCGCGGCCGTCATCGCCGGCGCTCCCAGATCCCATCGATTCAAATCCCTCCCTGCCCTCCCTCGCCATACCTTTCCCCCTCACCGTGCCCTCTCCCCCCCTGCTTTCCTCTCTCTTTTTATCCCCGTGGCTCTGTTCCCATTCTGTCATTACCCAACACCCTCCCACAACACACACACACCATAAAAAAAAAAATCGAAAAAAAAAAATCCAGGAATAAGTGTTCACACTCTAACGATCCCAGAACTTTCAGTGCACCTGAGGCAGCGGCAATCCCGGCTCTCCCTCCGTCGTTGACCCTCTGGTATAAACAGGGAAGTGTCAGTGTTTGAAGCTGCTTGGAGAGATCATCGCATGGAATGAGGGGAGAGAAAGCGTCTGCCTTGATGTTTAACTTGGTTGGTGCTGCAAAGGCTGAACTCACAGGGGGGGGGCAGGGCGAAGCTTCTGCCGATGTTCACGACGGAGGGAAAACAACTTTCGGGCTTGTGCGACGCCGCGAGCTCCGGCCGCTTTAATTCATCGCTGGATTACGCGTCCGCCCCGTCAGACAGTAATTAAGATCCAGACTAATACATTTTTGTGAATTAATCTACCCCCAAGGTGATAAATTATGCTAATGCCGACAGTACGTGGAGGCATCAATTACACGGCGTCAACGTTGTGAGAAAACTGACAACATTAATTCTGTCGGCTTACAAAACCATTATCGGACGCCGGTGGGACGAGATAAACATTGCTCGGCGTTAACAAGGTTTCTGCTTTACCTTTCCCCTGCGGGCGTTGGCCGAGCATTTCAGGACAAAAAGGAAGGCAAGTCGGTGTCAGCTAGCGCGGCATCTCCTGAGTCAGTCGGGTTGCCGATCTGATAAAGAGCTCGTAGAAAACACTTGTTGAAAGGGAGGCAAACAAGGTGAACATTTTGGTTTCTCGTATCGGAGTTGTTTCCCGTTTTTCAGTGTGAAAACGCAGAGTTTGGCTCGTTTGACCGAGCAAGATTGTCAGAGTCCCAACTTTGCGACCTTGCTGCAGCCATGCAAGGTCAAAGTCAGTTGACTTGTGTGTCCAAAATAGACTAAACTGCTTCATTAACTTACTGTGAAACTTAATAAGCAGGTTCCCTCACGCTGCCCCTCATCTGCTGCCGCCGACTTTCCCCCAGTCAGGCTTCTTACGAGCCGCGAGGATTTGAATGCGCTGTGTGCGTTATGGCCCGATAATGTCAGATAATGGCGTTTGCTGGTTGACAGAATTCAGACAATGGCCAGCCTGAATTCCATGCGCACTGGAATGCATTGCGAAATTGTGCTCTGTGGAAAATTATGGTTAGTTGCTGTTAGTGCCGGCGGTCCAGAACACATATAACCCACAGGGCAGGCCTGCTGTTCCTGAAGGTCATGCACTGCATTCTTTTTAAATTGATGACCACTTGCGGCGACCTGAGCTTATTTTACCCAGCTAATTTTCCCTATCGCCTTGGAGTTCATTGTTTCATTCTATTCATCCTTGCTTATCCCCAATTCTCCTGGTCTCATTTTTCTCTTTTCTCCTTCCCTCTTTTTGTTTTTAACATTATTCCCAACATACACCATTGATTATGTACAGGAAACCCAAGCGTGCACAGGAAGTACCCTCTGGAATGCAACTAAATGACCGAGAGAGAGAGAGAGAGAGAGAGAGAGAGAGAGAGAATTTGGGGGTACGGGTGGTGGCGGGGGGGCAACGGCCGCAAATGAAGTGTTAAGGGAAATACACAATGCCGTGAGGGCAGCACTGAAAGACTTTAGCAGGCAAGGTGTTTTTCTTTATGGGCCCCAAGCAGAAGTGTGGCCCGGACGGGTGTGTGAGTGGTGGGCTCGGTTATGAGGCCTCTCCTGCTGGGAGAACTGTGCAAACAACACGGGCTTGACATGTCGAGCTGCACTCTGCACCAGATTCAACAGCTGAAAGAATGCGAGCAGTCGCTGCTCTCTCTCTCGCTCTCTCTCTCTTTCTCTCTCTCTCTCTCTCTCTCTGTGGGTCTGCTGTCTGTGCAAGATTCACGACGGGGGCTCGGACTTACCAAACTGAAAGGTTAGCGGCCCGGGTTTATTATTGTACAAATCACGACTTTGGGAAGGAAGCCATAACCAACCAGGTCCCGCTGAAGCAACACGGCCGGAGTTTTTATCGTGATGGATTGAAAGCTGTAGTTGTGGCCACGGCCAAACGGTGCCCGACCCGCAGCTTTTCATAGAAAGCCAAAGAAAAAAAAAAAAGGAAAAGAAAACCTTGTTGACCTGGTCCAGGCGCAGAATGTGCGCTGTGGTTTTGAAGTGCTGTGGTCGGATGGTTTTGCAGTCATCAGAAGAAACCAGCATGTGTCGGCCCGCTAAAAAAGCAGTTTGGTTTTTCTTTTAGAAAAGGAAGAAGGTCACTTGTCGAGAGACTTTAAGGAGAAACGAAATGATTGTAAAACATGATTAAAAGCTAAAAAAATAAGCCTCTATGCTGATGACGTATTACTATTTCTTCAGAACACACATTCCTCACTCTCTGAAGTTATTACCCTTACAGGTAACTGTTTCTGATATTTTGGACTATTCAATAAATCCACAATTTTACCTCTCAACTGCAAATTCAAAGAAACCTCTGGAGCACCACTACAAGTTCATAACATCCAATATTTGGGCATCAATATCTCTCCCAAGCTGTCAGATCTACCACGACAACAATTTCACTGAAAAACAGATTAAAAGTACGTTTTAAGAATCACGGGGCCACCGAGTGAACAATAGCCATCCACAGCCTCACTGACACCTGTCGACAATATGCCTGTCTTTGTCATGACTGTGTCAGGAAGAGTACCTGGAGAAAACCCACGGAAACATTGAGGAGGAAGATGCGAAAACACCCCGTTAAAAATAGGAGCTCGGACCCAAGGATCAAACTTTTCTGACATGTGCAAAATTATTGGTTCCCTTTTTGACAGACAGACAGACGAAAAACAATATGGAGACACCACCGGAATATTCACACAGTTTGCCAACATTTATTTCCAGATGTCAATCCACTACTTTCTGGACTATTCCAGTCTTGTTGTCCGAGACCACAGGCGACGACTGAGGCGTCAGCCCGCGTCATCCCGACGCTCCGTCTTTCCCAACTTCAATCCCGACCAATTACTCCTCCTGCGAGGCCGGGTTATGTAAGCCGTGTAAAACAAGGCGGCGTGTTGAAACCTCGACTGGATGCACAGCGCGCAATCACACGCCGAGTCTGCCAACGTCGGTGTTGGTTTAAACAAATACGTCGTCTCAGCAGCCCAGCGGGATTCCCAGAAAGAGCTGAAGCGGCTGCTCGGCGCTAGGAAAGTCAATTTGCGGCGCTGCTGCCAGACATCCTGTTGTTAGGCAGGTGTTGCAGTGAGTCAGGAGCAGCGCGGAGAGCAGCGGCTGTTTCTGGTGGGCTTGAAAAGTGGCTGACGTTGAGATGGGGTTGGGGTGGGCTGGGAGTTATTTGCGTGTCTGGTGCTGGATGAGATTACAACGAGAGCGAGCTGAAGCTCCCAGGGCCCCGAGTGCAAAATGTGCAAAACGTCCGACACCTCAGCCCGCGTACTGTAGCGCACGCGCTCAAAACCCCCCCCCCCCCCGAAAACACACGTTCGCGCGCACGCACACGTCAGCCGAATGACCTCCTCGTCGCGAAGCACGCTGCCCTCAAGGTGAAAACGAAGGTGTCCAATTAGGGGAACGTTACAGTGTCCTTCAGCGCGAATTACAGCTGGTGTTATTCTAACATAGTTTTTTTTCCCCCTCTCTATCCCCCTCCCTGGTAGAAGTAGGTCAGCAGAGAGGAAGGACACTCTTTGCATTCCCAGAAAACCCCAGAATGGGAATATGATCCTTTAGTATCAAACCGGAGCCAAGCTTAACTGAGAGGGCAATCCGGAGAGAGGCATAGAGAAACAAAAGCCTGCAATCCAGGCATCTCACCGGAGACATATGGAAGGTATTACTTAAGGAAAAACATCTCCTTTGAATAACACCCAATGGTCCGGGAAAAGGGATCTGGGAAAAGTCAGCTGAGCCGTGGAAAGAAAGTCAGGAATATCTTCAACACAGTGAGGCATCCATGTCGTTCCTCTCTTTCGACATCAATGCATTTCTTTTTTTTCACCCACGCTCACTGTTAAACTTAATGACTGCAATCACGTCCATGGTGCCATGTGACCGTTGCCATGCTGGGAACTGTACAGCTCGCGTTCAGACAAAGGACTCCACGTCGTTTTCTTGTCCCTCTCATTTCCTGTGCAGGTGTGGGACACCGAGTTGGAGCGCACGGCCGAGGAGTGGGCGGAGACCTGCCTGTGGGAGCACGGCCCCGCCGGCTTGCTGCCGCAGATCGGACAGAACCTGGGGGCGCACTGGGGAAGGTGAGCAGCGCCGCGCGGTTTCTCCCGTCGCTGAAAATGCGCGCTAGGCTAGAGACCAAACCACGTGCGTCCAGTTGAAGGGTCGTCATTGTGGAAGTCTGGTGGGTCCGTGGATGGATAGATAGACACATAGCTAGATAGATAGATGGACTATCACTAGTGTTAAGTGAATTAAATAATGTTTTCGGGTAGCTTTAGCAATACAACCAGAGGAACATATTAAACATGTCAGCTTTCATTTCTGAGCACCGTCTGACATAACTGATCTTTATTTTGAATTTGTTTTGCTATTTGCTTTGCCAAGGAAGATCAATATCTTCTCTCAGATTCTGGTCGATATAATATTCATTTATATTTACATAACCATTCGCATCTCATTACGAGCGCCAGAAGCTGCTGCAAGCCGCACGTGTGCTTGTTCATCCGTTGGCCCCGTCCGCTCACGGACGCGTCCGAAAACATTAGCGCCTCTCACAGCGGCGGCTCCCGTCGCCGCCTCTGATTAAATCTGCAGTCAAGATGTCCGCTCTAATCCAATCGGATTTTACGAGCCGCACCTGACGCCAAATCAGTGTCAGCCCTCCGTTATTGCGTTTGGCACGGGCGGCCGAGCGGCAGCAGATGCGTTTTACGCCACCGTCGGCCCCGACGGCTCGACGTTTATGCGCGCTAACAATGTTTTACACGCTCGTCGTGCGGCCGATCGCGTCCACCGCCGAACGACGCAGTCATTCTCACTCACGTCTCCAGGTATCGGCCGCCCACGTTCCACGTGCAGGCCTGGTACGACGAGGTGAAGGACTACACCTTCCCCTACCCTCAGGAGTGCAACCCCTACTGCCCGTTCAGATGCTCCGGCCCAGTTTGTACCCATTACACTCAGGTAAGCAGGCCCGGATTGGGCTGCTTCACTGCGATATTTTAGTCTCCAAGCCTTTATTTTCAAAACTCCTCATCATTTGTTGTTCTTCTTCTTCTCAACCTTTTTTCCGCAGCTGGTTTGGGCCACCAGCAGTCGGATTGGCTGCGCCGTCAATTTGTGTTACAATATGAACGTGTGGGGGCAGATTTGGGCCAAAGCCGTCTATCTTGTCTGCAACTACTCCCCAAAGTAAGTCAGCATGGCCTTAATATTGGCACACACCTGTTGGTTTGACAGAGACCTTCGCTGCCTGTGTTGAATTTTCACTTTGATCAAACAAATATGGTTTAAACCTGCAAATATCGATCAATTGCGGACTGATGAGTAATGATGATGATTTTCAAATATTTGTGAAAAACTCCCTACTCCCGTTTTGAACAATTTGAAAAAGAAAAACTAGGACAGAAAGAAACATGCTATGTTCAGAAAACTTATATGGGACCTTCTACAGCAGGAAGTGGGCGGGGCCCAGCTAAAGCGGCTTAAATATTCTGACCTGTGTGACATTTTGCCAAAGGTTGCACGAGAAGCTTCGGTGGGGGGCGCGGGGTGGAATTAGCCCAGGCGTCAGCTGATTTGATTAGCTCTTTGATAAGCAGATGTGTATTGATTTGAAGGCCGGGCTTGACTTTACGGCCTCGGCACCGGTTGAAAAGCGCTCATTAAAACTTGCAGTTTTGCCAATTCCTCCTGTTTCCTGTTTCCCGACTTGCTCGCTCAGGGGAAACTGGTGGGGCCACTCGCCCTACAAACACGGCACGCCGTGCTCTGCCTGTCCTCCCAGCTACGGAGGAGGCTGCAAGGACAACCTCTGCTACAAAGGTACACTGTGCAACCAAAGTGGAAGGGGGGGGGGGACACGTGGCATTTTTTTTGCCTACTGAGGCTGTTTTTGTCTGATTTTACCCGAAGACGACAGCTCCAACCCTCGGCAAGAGGAAACGGAAGAAAACAACTTCATCGAGCCGGAGGCCCCTCGCAGTCCGCAGAAGCCCTGGTCCCGGGCCCCAAAACCAGAGCCCGACAGTCCCCCGAACCCGGCCCCCACCAAGCCCCCCACGGCGACAGAGGACCTGCAGAAGAACGAAGTGGTCAACACGCAGCAGATGTGTAAGCTGCCACTTCGCTGTTGATTCTGGATCTGGTTTCGCCTGAAAATGGCCGAGGACTTTTTTTTTTCAGGGTTGGAACAGAAGAAATAAGGGATCGGGGGGGGGGGGTCTCTTTGTTTTCTTGACTTGTTTCTTGTAACGTTCCTCCGCTCGTGCTGAATCATGGAAAATGGATGGCAAAGGTGGAGTGGGGGAAGAAAAATCGGCCTTGACCAGATATATTTGTCTTGCAATTTATCACAAACTGCGCCCCTGTTCTGTAACCTTTATCTGTCATCTCCCTGATTAACCTTGGCAGCTTCTTAAGTGAACTTAATATCGCGAGTCACTCCGCCGGGCAGGGGGGGAGGTGGGGTTGAGGTCTGTGCTAGCGCCGTTCCCAGAGTGTTTTCCCTCGGCTGGTTGGCTCAGTGGGCTTTTAGGGGGATGGGGGGGGGGTCTTGCTGCGGTTTCTAAATGGCTTCCTCCCGGCAGCTCGAGGGGGTCTGTGCTCGTAAGCCGAGACGCTTCCTCCGAATATTTCCAGCGGTGTGCATTTCTTCCCCGCCAAGGTTCCCAAAGCTTCGCTCGGTGGGCTTTCACTCGGCTGCGAAACAAAAGTTGTAAAAAAAAAAAAATAATAAAATAAAAAGAGTCATAACGATGATAATACAAGTCGCCCATGTTCGGAGGAGGAAGCTCGCGCTCGTCGGCTCCTTGCGCCAGGCTTTTTGAAAGGCATCCTTGTCCTTGCTTTTCAGCTCAGCTCGTCACCTGCGACACAAAGCTGCGGGATCAGTGCAAAGGAACAACGTGTAACAGGTACAGCTCAGAGTGTAGTTAAAAAGAAAATTGAGTTTACGCCCACTCGTATTGGAGTTTTCTTTGATTCCTCTGCAGATACGAGTGTCCGGCCGGCTGCCTGGATTCTCCAGCGAGAGTCGTCGGGACGGTGTACTATGAAATGGTGAGTTTGCAGCTCCAGGTGAAGTCGTGGCTTTTGAAGGGCTGTCATGAGTTGGTCGCAAACGACCGAAAAAGCTTTTTCGTACCCAAGTGCAAATAATCCTTTCCAACTCTGCCTGCAAATTCATTCTAATTTGCGCAACGCTCCTGTTTTTCCACCCGCAGCAATCCAGCGTGTGCAGGGCGGGACTGCACGCCGGCGTCATCGACAACGACGGCGGCTGGATGGACGTGACGAGGCAGGGCAGGAAGGACTTCTTCATCAAGTCCAACAAGAACGGCGTCCAGTCCGTGGGGTGAGGCTGCGGCGCCGTCGCGCGAGAAAAATGCAACTGTGCACCCGTTGTGCCTCTCGCTCGTGGTTAACGCGCGTTTCCGCTCAACAGGAAGTACCAGAGCGCCAACGCCTTCACCGTCTCCAGAGTAGCAGGTCGGTGTGGAAGCGGCGTGACGCTCGAATTGCAGACGTTATTTGAAGATTCTCCATTTGTGGCCCGCCGGGCGCCGCCTGACACGCTCGCTTGCTTCTTGCAGTCAAAGCCGTCACGTGCGAAACCACGGTGGTGCAGCTGTGTCCCTACCAGAGGCCGGCCAGACACTGTCCCAGGTACCACAGGGTCTGTTTCCAACCTGCCGCGTCACCGTCGCCTGACCCTCAACCCCCCAACCGTTTCCCTTTTTCCCTTTTTTTTTTAGGGTGTACTGCCCAAGAAACTGCTTAGAAGAAAATCCCCGCATCTCCCGAGTCATCGGCACGAGAATATACTCCGATGTAAGTCACGTTCCACGGGCGCAGTCTGTTATTGTTTGTGACTGGACTCAAAGCAACATTGCTCCCCCCACCCCCCCGCTGCAGAGGTCAAGTATCTGCCGGGCAGCCGTCCACACCGGGGTGATTAGGAACGACGCGGGAGGTTACATCGACGTGATGCCGGTGGACAAGCGGAAAAACTACGTGGCTTCGCACCAAAACGGCATCTCCTCAGAGAGGTGAGGCGTCGCCAGAGCCCAACACTGCGACCCGTCTTTCAGTCTCTTTGCATTGTTGTTTGAATTTCAGGCTTTGCGGCGAAAATCACAGGGTGACAAATGTGTTGGATAGTTTGAGAATTGGTGCAATGCTTCCCAGAATGCACCTGGCTCGCCTTCTGGCACAAAGACTAGACACCTGCAACATCTTCCAAAATTCCATAATTTGCAAAAACACAGCCTTTAGCCTTAAAGAGCTTGATGTATGTGATATATAAAGGTTCTGGTGTATGCACGGGCCTTGTTCAGACTGCCAGCGCGAAATCCGATTTTTAGCCCATCCAGATTGAAAGCGGATGGCTCTTTTGTAGTCTGAACAGTCGCAAACCGATTCAATAACGTGGCTCAGTCCGAACAGAACCAGTTCCCATTTGGACACTTTGAAAAAAAAACCCAGTGTGGACAGTCAGCCCTAAGAATCGGATCTGAGAAGGAATCTGATTGGAATCAGATTCGCCTGCAGTGTGAACGCAGCCGACATGTCAGCCTGCTAATGAATTAAATTACTCCTCAGCAGGCTTAACATGCTGCTTAACTGGGTGCATGATTCCATGAACAACAATGAGAGCAACAACAACACTAAACTGTTTTGCTCACAATCTTTTGTCACTTTTAGCGCCGAGTCTCTTGGTTCTACCCTCAACGGTGGCCAGAGTTTCCACTTCAGAACGACCCGCTGGCACATCGCCAAAAGCCTTTTAATCATCTGGGTTTTTTTTTTTTTAAGGGCTGTAGCCTTTTCAAAAAATCCGCCTTGCACGTGTGAGTGCGTCTCGTCGACTGATCCCTATTGGCAGTCGGCTGAGGGAGACGTCCCGTCGACCTTCGCTGCCACGCTGTGTCCCCCCTGCAGGCTGCAGATTTCTCAGCTCGGCTTTTCGCGGGCTGGTTTTACCGTCCTCAGCAGCCTCGCCGTGCAATGACTGGCCGTGCCGTTCCCATCCATTCTCGCAGGGACGGCGGTGTCACATCTCACAGCCTAAGTGTGAGAAGTGAAGGTGTTGAGGCGTTGCAGCATCAGGCGTCTTGACTGAAAATAACTGATTCTCCTCCGAGGGGATAAAATACCAAGACTTCTTTTCAGTCCACTTTTCAAGACCGATGTGTGTTTTACTTTTACATGAGTGACACGACGGCTCAAAATAGACTCTGTGACGTAGTCGTTTTTTTGCTCTCTCTCTCTCCCTCTCTCTCTCTCTCTCGCCTTTTTGCTTTGATGAAATATGCCACTCAGCGCCGCCACTGTGTCATTTCTAACCCGCGGGGGGGCGGCGGAAACAGGTTAGAGGGAGTGGGAGTGTTTGGCGCCTCCTGCTAACACTTCTTAGGGAACCGAGAGACATCATCGGTTTGCACGGTTGCTTTTGGAATGTTAAGAAGCTTACTCCAGGCAGGAAAACACCACCCCCACCCCCTCCCTGATCTATACACAAGCTTAAATGAGCCGCAGGGAGAGGTGACGAGCACGACTTGAACTCTGTCGCCCTCGGATGTTGAGTCGTGTTAAGAAAAAAAACGCACTGCCGGGATGGGAGTGAATTTACGAGTAAAGCATCCCACACCTCCCCTCACCCCCATTGTACATAACGATCCCCCTGTTGCCTGAGTGGAAGTAGCGGTCCGGCGTTACAACAAAGAGGAGGGATTGCGATTGGCCAGGATAAAGATTTTCTCGATGCTTAGAAAGCGGCAGCGTGCGGCTGGAATCGACGCGGTACCACTTCACGCCGGCGGTCCAGGTTTGCATCGTTTAAAGCTGCCGTGACCCACATACTGCTTCGAAACCTGGCCTGGTTTACATTTCACATCCGTCGGCAGCGTCCGTTTAGCGTGTTTTAGCCCTCTGTTTGAAGCCTCCTGCGAGAGCTTGTTGTGCTTTGATGGCAAAATGGTAAATGGACTGCACTTATATAGCGCTTTCCAGCGCCTTCACGGTACACCAATAGGTTGCTGCGGCCACGCAAGGCGCTGACAGCCCCGTTGGGAGAAATTTGGGTTCAGTGTCTCCAAGGACACAACGACAGACTGGGATGGAGCGGGATTTGAACCGCCAACCTATTGGTCATCGGACAACCTGCTCGACCTCCTGAGCTACAGTCGCCCCACGGTGGACCTTCAAGACACCTTCGGGGTGGCCCACAGAATGGGCAGCAACCCGAGAGCCCACGCAGCTGATTCTGATTCCAAGAAACGTGCGTTTGAGACGAGGAAGAAGCGAAAAGACTGGTCCTCGCTGCTGCGATGCTCGGCCACACTCTCAGCACATAGGACCTTTTAGATTGTGTTGTCAGCTGTAAAATAGCTGCCGACACGCACACACACACACACAAACACACACAGACATACACACTTTCTACGGCCTTGCCTCTTCCTCCTCCTCTCCTCATTTGTCTCTGTCACTCTGCCGAGGTGTCCGAGGTCTCCCAGTATCTGCCCATCACTCATCCGTCCGCTCGGCTTCACAACACGGCCGCCTCTGTTGGATCAGCACTGCTCAGTGTTTACGTAAAAAGAAGGAGGAAAAAAAGAAAAAAAAGGCAGTTTATCTGTTTTCTCAGCACGCCCCGGCTGTCGTCGGGTGTCAGACGGGGCGCTGACACCATCATGTCGCGAGAACGCCGGCCGGCGTCGTCTTTGTTTGTGTGCACATGTCACCCAGGGCCGAGCCGGAACACGTCCCGTGTCTGCCACCCTGGACTGACTCCTGTTTTCTTCTCCCCCCCCGCAGCCTCCACAACCCTCCTGGAGGGAAGGCGTTCCGGGTGTTCGCTGTGATTTGAGACGCACCCACAGGGCGGCCCGGCTAGACGGAGTGCGCGCTGGGCCCGTTGGAAAGGCAGCAATCAAGCCCCCCCGTTGTCAAGCTCAAAGACTGAAAACGTTGCCCTGCCTTTGCCGCACTTGAGGGGTCAGAGGTCGTCTCCACGGCAGCGGAAAAATCCAGCGAGGAAAAACTTGGCACGTACAGAACGAGCACTCATTTACATGGGTCTTTTTTAAAAAAAAAAAATAATAATAATAATAATAATGAAATAAAATATTTTGCCGTCTGTGGCTTGAAATGTTGTAAACTGTAAATAATTTTGTATAGATTGTGCTAAAAATGTTAATAGTGCCTTTGTCTTGCCTTTATTTTAATGTTTAGAAGATAGGTTATATATCATCTACGTGGCACTTATGACTGAATATCATTTTTATTATTTAAAATATGGCACATTTTTCTGGTGCTCTGCGGCGGTTGGATTTTTGTAACGAGGGCGGGTTGGGGAGTAAATTGCTAAGCTTTTTATTTTTATATGATTATGCTTTGTATCGGTAAGAGTCATAAAGGATGCTGCTATATGTTTTTTTTTATTTTTTTTTTTAATGTTGTTACTGTAATTGGTAGATGCAATGCGTTTTGCTTTAATTCAATTATTATTTTTTTTCAATTTGTTTAAGTTAAAACTCCCTGCGGGTCAGGTCACTTTTTTTCCACTTACGCAGCTTCAACACCGGCAGCACAATTTAAAGGGTTAAGTAATAATATGTTCTACTTTTTTCACAGTATGTGGAGTAAATAACAGCTCATATGGTACTGGCTTTTTTGTGAGATGTTAATTAACGCAGCGCTTCAAACTAATTCATACTGAGTTCATGATTTCTGCCTGTGCGTTGCAATTTTTTCCTACCTCAAACTGCGAGGAAAAGTTCATTCTGCAATAAAAAAATATTACAACCACTTCTGCGTCAGTTAAGGTAGTCCTGACATGAAAGAGGTTTCACAATCTGGAACTTTTATTTGTTAAAAAAACAAAACTGTTTGGTTGGAAATCAAAGGGCTGATTTCACAAAAGGTACCCGCACCTGACTGAAGGCACTTTGTGGTCAAGGACGACACCCAAGCACAGGTGTTGGTTTGTTTTACCTTCTTTAGTCACTGTCTCACCTTCCAAATGTGCTGAAGATACAACAAAGCATCAGCTTTAGTTGGAAGCTAAAGCATTTTTTGTAGGGTGCTGTAAACACAGGGCTAAACATGCTGTTTTATGGAGCTCTACACAGCTAATCGCGTAAGGCTGGTCCACTGGAGTTACGCTGACTGAGGGAAAAAAACACAAAGCTAAATCCTAAAAACAGGAATACCGTGGGACCTTTCAAGCGGCTGCGGTCCCGTTAATTCGGATGATATTTAAAGCGCCACTTACGGGCAGCCACCGCCAACTGGCAATTTTCACGTAAAAAAAAATTTGGTTTGAAACACCTCCCTCAAACTTCTGTCAGTGTTTGGCTTTCCTGATGCAAAGCCACGGCGGCGGTGGCGGTGGCGGAGGCGGAGGCGGCTGCGGCGACAGGGCGGCGCTCCTCGTGCGGCCCCCGTCTCTCGCAGGGGCCGCGTAACACGACGCCAAGCCAGGAGCTCGTTTACTCCCGTTCACCTCTGAGGCAGACGAAGATAAATGCAAGGACGGCATTGGGTACACTCTGCAGAGTTGCAGAGAGATCTGCAATGACCTGAGGGGAATATTAAATGCGGACAATCTAAAAATGGAAAAAAAACAACAACATGGTCCAATGGTCCTTGAATGGTCCATCTGATATGGCTCATAATATCCCCCCCCCCCACACACACACATTAATGCTAGCAATCTGCTCTCAGACCCGGTCGCCACTGATTCATTTGCGCTAACCCGGCGGATAAGCGCGTTGAGGCGGGACGACAGCGATCTAAGTACTTCAGGGAGACACTGGAGTGGTCGGATTTGCAGGCTGGACCCAAAATCCCGCAGAATTTCAGAACTATTGTTTGTCTGTTTCTTTGACCTGAGACAGAAGCCGAGGCTACATCTCTGTGGATGTTCGAGCGTTCCGATTTTACCATTTCCCTGCCGGCCACCGGTCACCGGGGGAGTCGAGGTGTCGCTTCCCATTTGCCTCCCCAGCTGGTGACGCAAACTTCCGCGAGATACGGCACGTGAACGCGGACGGCTTCCCGCAGGTGTTTTTCATTTTTTTTTTTTTTTGTTAGTTTTTTCGGGAATCCCAATTAGGACGTCACACCTCGCAACATGTGGCCACATGTGGAAAACAGCTCACTGCTCAGAAAACCGGGGTGAGATTGTGAAATGTGCAACAAAATGTAACACGTTCTCCAAATTCGAAATTCAAAGTCGGTTCACGCATGACACACTTCCTGTCGTCGCACATCTGACATTGCGATGCGCAGTTTTTAAGTCGTTCAAGCCCCTCTTGTTGTCACGGCGACCCCGACCTGTTTACTGCGCGTGCGAGGCGTTCGCTGCACCTTGTAAACTGCCTTTTTTTTTCCAGTATGACCTCATCCAAGTTAAACTGTAAGGCACATGCCGCTCATGGATGGCTAACCAGAGGAGCAACACGTGCGCGTGTGCGATGTTGATTCCGCGGGCTGTCAAGTCCCAAGGTCCCCAAATGTGAACATAAAATGGAATTTTAAATGGAATTTCTGCCCAAATCTGAGCTTCAGAACCCGGCGTGGTGTGTTGAAACCCCCCCCCAAAAAAACAGGTGGGTGGACATCAGACAGGCATCAAAATTCACAGCAGGACGTGGCCATGGGTTGCGTTCAGAGGGTCTAAATAATAGAACGCAAAGCGGACGAGCAGGACAGCGGAGGCGGAGGAGAGATCTAAACAGTCACCGTCGCAGGCAGGCAGCGCACTGGGCCACTCTGTTTCATTTCCCCAGCCCACCCCCTGAACTTTTATGGTTCGTAGAAGGCCGAGCAAAAATGAAGCGTCAGGGAATTTTTAATTTTTTTTTTTCCTGGAGCAGCTTTAAAAAAAACAAAAACAAAAAAACGGAGCCGCTTGTTAAAAGAAACCAGTGCCGCGTGACTTCAAATAATGAATGTTTATGGATTTTCTTTTTTCCCTTTCCCCCTTTGGTGGACTCGCACCTTCGCCGTGCGCCACCCACCACCAGACAGACGAGGGTGCATTGGGTGCACATAAGGGTGGGGGGTGGGGGTGGGGGGAGAAAAAAGAGCTGACAGGGCGACAGACCCCGGGGCCCCATTAGGACCGAGGAGAGTGAGAAGCGGCGAAGACAGATGGGATGAAAGACAAGCCACGGTGGCGCGAGCGAGGCCTGCGCGGTGCCACCGATGTTTTCGGACTGTCGTTTAAAATGAGGGAGGCCATTAATAACCTCCCCCGCCGCTCGGCTGCAGCCCGGCTGCTAAACGCGTCGCTCACCTGAAGAAAGGGGCGAGGACGGTCCGAGAGCGCCGCGCTCTGTGTTCACCATCGTTACAGAAGACCAGAAGTCAGATTTTTTTTTCTGTCTTTACGAGAAAGCTGGCCCAGTTCGCGTCGCCCCTCTCCCGCAGGTCCGCTGGATCAGATAACGGCGGCGAGCCACCAGTCAGACGCGAGCCGTCAGCGTCGGGGGCTGAGAAGTCGCGGCTGCCAGTCGTAATGACTGCCTTCATTTCGCTCGGGCCTTTACTTTGGCAGGTGAACATAACATAAAATTTGACAGCGAGCGGGGGCCCCTCCCCCGCCCCTCCGCCGCCTTCTGCCGTTCCCCATCCAAAAATATCACATGTACACAGCCGCGCTTGCGAATATGTTTTCTCAACGACGGAGTGGGCACTTTAGCGGAGGAATAAAAACACATTTTGAAAAAAAATAAGAAAAAGTCCCCCCCGTCACCCCCCTCCTGAGTGGCGACGTGACTCATTCTGTAATTATTGAGTTATTTTCAGTCTCCTTTTAAATCAAACGCGTGACAGTCTGAGATGTTTAATTTAGCGTCATCTATTACTAAATCTAACAGCATGAGTTAAATTTTGTACTCGGGCTCGCGAGTTATTAAGCTCCGCTGATTTATTACGTCTTTCGACTTGACGCGTGACTCTCAGGACTCTGCGTTTCTCTGCGCTGTGCATGTAAAAAAAACTTTATATATCACCATAAAACAGCATTTAGCTGTTTGCAGCTTCCAGGAAGGAGTCTTGGTCTTGGTTAAGAGTTGCCAGGACAGGCTGAATATCCCAAACTATGAGCTGAACAAGCAGAGGGCAGGCTAGTTACACATATTACTCTCCGGTAAAGTGAATTTTGCTGTAACAAAGTACCATGAAATAAAATAAAAGGTTCAAATGTGGTTTATTTTTGTGTAGAATGTTATTATTCTATAACTAATAAACCATTGGACAAAGTGGGAGTTCTGATTTGTTGTTTGTCTCAAGATCTCTCAGACCAGGAACAATTGTCAGAACCCCCAGAAGAACAATTGTGGTGCTTTTAATTCTGGACATATTGTTTCATTTGACAGGCAAACAGAAGGAAAAGAGACGAGGAGTCACAGATTCCTTTATTCTCCCCCTCTCGGAATTTTAAATTGAGTCTCTGTGCCTTGTGGAGTGATTCTCTTCCTTGTTTGCTCAGGTGAGAACAGAACTGATTAAAGACCATCTGGCAAAGTTACACCTGGAGGATTCGGGGCCACAAACAAAATAGCACGCATCCAGGGATGCACAGCGTTAGCAGCCTCCTGTGATCTCTCGCGCACACACACACACACACACACGCACACACACACACACACACACACACACACACACACACACACACACACACACACACACACACACACACACACACACACGCACGCATACGTCAGGATGTTTATTGCCGAGCACAGATTTGGAGATTCTTTAAAGGAGAAAAGTGTTTGCAAGACACTCAACCGGCCCACAGTCGTACCTGCGCTAAAGCAGACGTGGGCCGCATTTAGAAAGCGTTTCCTAAAACAAGAAGTGAGAGGAGGGGAAAATTGTCCTCATGGTACCTCTCCAGGAAGCGACTGGCTGCCTCCCAGGCTGTGTGCTTTCACAGCCGCTGCTTAAAAACTCACAAAAAAAGGAAAAAAAGAAAAGACCGCTTCAACTCCACAATTTTATCTAAAAGTTTTTTTTTGTGTGTGTTGTTGCGTTTCCTTTCCCCCCCCCCCCCCCCCCCCCCCCGGTTCCGCTTCCTTTCCGCGGCGGCCGTTTCTGGTGCGGGCCGCTCGTCTAAATGGGCCGCAAGTTTCCTGTTTATCTCCGAGATGCGGGTCGGCGAGGACTCGCGATAACGGTAACAACCAAAAAGCCTATCGGGGGGGAACAGAGGCACCGAATCTCGGCGCAAACAGCCAAGGATAATAGAGGAAGTGGACGGAGCATCAAAGAGCGGCGCTTATCCGAGGCCAGATCGGAGGGCCCCGCACGTTAAGAAGAAGAAGAAGGGGGGAAAAACACACACACACACACAAGCACACACACACACACACACACACAGGGATAGAAAAACAAACTCTTAGCGCAGATCTGGAAACGGAGCAGAAGATGCTTGGCAGGAACAACAAGGAACCGGCGACGCGGAGGTCCGAGGGCTAAACAATGAGGCCATGCAAGGCAGACGGTCGCACACACTCTTCTGCAGTCAGTCTTAACACACACACACACACACACACACACACAAAAAGGAGCAGGTCAGAGACATTTGGGGAAAAAACGCAGACGGGCCCCCCTGGGGGGGGGGGGGAGACTGCAGCTCATAATGAAGCAAAAGGAAATATCCAATAAAGTTTAAAGTTTTATTTCGTGCCAGTTTGCCGGTGGGGTTCCTCGCCCGGCCTGCAACGCCCGGCTCGTCAGCTGGGGGGGGCCAAGCGTGTGGGAAAAATGTGGGAGGATTCAATGACCAATAGGGCGCCCTGACGTCACGGCTGACCTTTCCGCCGTGTTTACAGAAGAAGGTCTGACTTCCACTCTTTTTCCAACGCTCACACTCGAGCCGTTGTTAAAGCGCGGCGAGCGCCGCGGCTAAAAGGGCGGCTTTGTGTGCCGACCCCGAAAACGACGGTCCCGCGCGGTCCCTGCGCCTGGGAGACCCGCCGAGGAGAGCGGCGGCACAGGCGTCAGCTGTTTCCCGTTAAAAGCTGTCGGGTTCAACAGTCGGAGGCGGGGTTGCCTGCGACAGGCACGTTCCTGCCAAGGAACTCGCGTGGAGTCACGTGGAAGGAAAAATAATCATCAAGAGGTTTCTTCTTCTGCACCGTAGGAGCCTTCACACATTTTGACTGAGTGCAAACGTGCAACATGTTTTGTGCGTAATGTTGTCAAACAACTAAAGTCCAAAAGGGTGCAGGGGCTGTAAAGCCATGACGTGAGGACGTCCAAATTTCTCCTCAAAGTTCTTCCCCCCCCGACGCAGAAGACAACATTGCCCTCTGCAGGACGGACAGATTAGCCATGCGCCTCCGTCCCTTGGCCTTTGTGTTTTCTTGGGGGGGAGGTAGAGAGCAGGGGCTTTAACAGAACGACATGTGTTTCCTGCAGCGAGGCGTGTGCAAAAGGTTTCGCGGCGCTTGAGTCGTTTGGACTTTACCTGCCTCAGGAAGTGCTCCGAGTTTGTTGGAATCCCTACAAAAGGCCGAGTTCCGACTTTTTCCTCTGACTACAGACGGCCCTGCGGCCGTGGCAAGAGACTGAAAATGAGAAAGAAAAGTTCAACTTGATGCCCAATTTTTGACAAACTAATTCAATGGGGAAAAAGGATGACCAAATATCAGGAGGAAAATATAAACAGAAGAAGAAGAAGGAGTAGAAGGAGAAGCAGCAACAGCAGCAACAGCGGGCTGAGGATCCTTTTCAGGTCAAAATAAGAATTGTGGCAGGCTTATATATTTACCTTCCCTGAGGAGATGAATGTAATGAAATACAGGCAGAGCTTCTTCCGTCTCCGGGGATCCAGGCTGGAGTTCAGCCTCACTGCGACACATGATGGACCCCAATTTGGGGCACAAAGACTGGGTCAGAGCAGCGGGAGGCGAAACCTTTTCCCGAGGAATCAGCCGTTCCTTTCTCCCTCACGCTCTCTCTCTCTCTCTCTCCCTCGCGCGCTATCTCTCACCCTTCCCGTTTCCTCCACCTGCTTTACCTTTTCAACTCATTCCGCCTGCTCACTCACCATCCAGGCACCACAATCAGTCAATTTATGTGATAGTCCTTCATATAGTGTTGTTGGGATTACTCCATAAAAGTAACGACTGTATGCTCCTTTCGAAAGTAATCTAATTACTACTTTAACCCCTTTGTTCCATAAGTTATCAATTTCTAATTCAAAATTAATTTAAAAAAGATAAAGTAACAGTTGAGAACGTCTTGTTTCCTTGCACACAACGTACAGTGAACCACAGTATTCTTTCATTGAGATGAGATGAACTCAAAATAATGTTTGTATTTACAGCTATCAAACGCAATTGCTGTTTAAATTTCAGACATTTGGTGGATAATAAGACATTTTTAGCTTGCAAAACATTTCAGAAAAATAACGGAATCATTACTTGATAAAGTAATTATGATATAATGACCATTTTTGCCAGAGTAATCCCGTTACATTGCTCTGTTACTAAAAAAGCTTGTTTAATTACAGTAGTGGATTACTTAGTAATCGAATACTCGCCAACACTGCTCATCTACCACGATGAGCAATTGTCTTCAAATTCAAACGAGGTTGTCCATCTTGCACCGATTGTCCTTCTTTCACGCCCCAATAAAAAAGGCCCTTTTGTGATGTCACCAAGGGTGCCGACGCCTATCATTGGTTGGAGACCGTCCTGTTTTTATTGCCTTCTGAAGATGCGAATGGTCCAAAGCAAATTTTGCAGAGAGCCAATCTACCTGGAATCAAGCGGGTGGCTGCAAACAGAGGGCTAAATGTGCCACTTCATGATCTGTAGAGTTCACTGGGGCATTAGCAATGCAAGGCTGCTCCTCTGAGAGTCCCGGCATAAAGCATTAAGACGTGATCGGATGCTGATCCGAAAGATTCATTTTAAAAAGTGCAATCACGCACTGAAGGTACCACGTTACCTTCAGTGCGTGACAAAGCCCTGCAAGTTCTAACTCATCCACTCCGCCACG